>NW_024061145.1:0-152442 GCF_016432855.1 Salvelinus namaycush
TAGATTCATAGACCTGTTCAGTTCATTACCATAGTATAATATTAGATTCATAGACTGTTCAGTTCATACCATAGTAATTATATTAGATTCATAGACCTGTTCAGTTCATTAACCATAGTATTAATATTAGATTCATAGCCTGTTCAGTTTATAACCATAGTATTAATATTAGATTCATAGCCTGTTCAGTTCATTACCATAGTATTAATATTGACCTGTTCAGTTCATTACCATAGTATTAATATTAGATTATAGACTGTTCAGTTCATTACCATAGTATTAATAGTAGACCTGTTCAGTTCATTACCACAGTATTAATATTATTCATAGACTGTTCATTTCATTACCATAGTATTAATAGTTACGGACCTGTTGCCAGTTTCATTATCATAGTATTAATATTAGATTCATAGCCTGTTCAGTTTCATTACCATAGTATAATAAAAAAAAAAACATATATTAATTCATAGTACCTGTTCAGTTCATTACCATAGTATTAAATATTAGATTCATAGACCTGTTCAGTTCATTACCATAGTATTAATATTAGATTCATAGACCTGTTCAGTTCATTACCATAGTATTAATATTAGATTCATAGACCTGTTCAGTTCATACCATAGTATTAATATTAGATTCATAGACCTGTTCAGTTCATTACCATAGTATCTTAATATTAGACCTGTTCAGTTCATTACCATAGTATTAATTCTAGGACCTGTTCAGTTCATTACCATAGTATTAATATTAGACCTGTTCAGTTCATTACCATAGTATTAATATTAGATTCATAGACCTGTTCAGTTATTACCATAGTATTAATATTAGACCTGTTCAGTTTATACCATAGTATTAATATTAGACCTGTTCAGTTCATTACCATAGTATTAATATTAGACCTGTTCAGTTCATAACCATAGTATTAATTAGACCTGTTCAGTTCATTACCATAGTATTAATATTAGATTCATAGACCTGTTCAGTTCATCACCATAGTATTAATTAGATTCATAGACCTGTTCAGTTCATTACCATAGTATTAATATTAGATTCATAGACCTGTTCAGTTCATTACCATAGTATTAATATTAGACCTGTTCAGTTCATTACCATAGTATTAATATTAGATTCATAGACCTGTGTTCAGTTTCATTACCATAGTATTAATATTAGATTCATAGACCTGTTCAGTTCATTACCATAGTATTAATATTAGACCTGTTCAATTCATTACCATAGTATTAATATTAGATTCATAGACCTGTTCAGTTCATCACCATAGTATTAATATTAGACATGTTCAGTTCATTACCATAGTATTAATATTAGATTCCTATACATGTTCAGTTCATTACCATAGTATTAATATTAGATTCATAGACCTGTTCAGTTCATTACCATAGTATTAATATTAGACCTGTTCAGTTCATAACCATAGTATTAATATTAGATGCATAGACCTGTTCAGTTCATTAACCAAAGTATTAATATTAGACCTGTTCAGTTCATTACCATAGTATTAATATTAGACCCGTTCAGTTCATTACCATAGTATTAATATTAGATTCATAGACCTGTTCAGTTCATTACCATAGTATTAATATTAGATTCATAGACCTGTTCAGTTCATTACCATAGTATTAATATTAGACCTGTTCAGTTCATTACCATAGTATTAATATTAGATCCATAGACCTGTTCAGTTAATTACCAAAGTATTAATATTAGACCTGCTCAGTTCATTACCATAGTATTAATATTAGATCCATAGACCTGTTCAGTTCATTACCATAATATTAATATTAGATTCAGAGACCTGTTCAGTTCATTACCATAGTATTAATATTAGATTCATAGACCTGTTCAGTTCATAACCATAGTATTAATATTAGACCTGTTCAGTTCATTACCATAGTATTAATATTAGACCTGTTCAGTTCATTACCATAGTATTACTATTGGATTCATAGACCTGTTCAGTTCATTACCATAGTATTAATATTAGATTCATAGACCTGTTCAGTTCATAACCATAATATTAAATTCATAGACCTGTTCAGTTCATTACCATAGTATTAATATTAGATTCATAGACCTGTTCAGTTCATTACCATAATATTAATATTAGATTCATAGACCTGTTCAGTTCATTACCATAGTATTAATATTAGATGCATAGACCTGTTCAATTCATTACCATAGTATTAATATTAGATTCATAGACCTGTTCAGTTCATAACCATAGTATTAATATTAGATGCATAGACCTGTTCAGTTCATTACCAAAGTATTAATATTAGACCTGTTCAGTTCATTACCATAGTATTAATATTAGACCTGTTCAGTTCATTACCATAGTATTAATATTAGATTCATAGACCTGTTCAGTTCATTACCATAGAATTAATATTAGATTCATAGACCTGTTCAGTTCATAACCATAATATTAATATTAGATTAATATACCTGTTCAGTTCATTACCATAATATTAATATTAGATTCATAGACCTGTTCAGTTCTTTACCATAGTATTAATATTAGATTCATAGACCTGTTCAGTTCATTACCATAATATTAATATTAGATTCATAGAACTGTTCAGTTCATAACCATAGTATTAATATTAGATTCATAGACCTGTTCAGTTCATAACCATAGTATTAATATTAGATTCATAGACCTGTTCAGTTCATTACCATAGTATTAATATTAGACCTGTCCAGTTCATTACCATAGTATTAATATTAGATGCATAGACCTGTTCAATTCATTACCATAGTATTAATATTAGATTCATAGACCTGTTCAGTTCATAACCATAGTATTAATATTAGATGCATAGACCTGTTCAGTTCATTACCAAAGTATTAATATTAGACCTGTTCAGTTCATTACCATAGTATTAATATTAGACCTGTTCAGTTCATTACCATAGTATTAATATTAGATTCATAGACCTGTTCAGTTCATTACCATAGAATTAATATTAGATTCATAGACCTGTTCAGTTCATAACCATAATATTAATATTAGATTAATATACCTGTTCAGTTCATTACCATAATATTAATATTAGATTCATAGACCTGTTCAGTTCTTTACCATAGTATTAATATTAGATTCATAGACCTGTTCAGTTCATTACCATAATATTAATATTAGATTCATAGAACTGTTCAGTTCATAACCATAGTATTAATATTAGATTCATAGACCTGTTCAGTTCATAACCATAGTATTAATATTAGATTCATAGACCTGTTCAGTTCATTACCATAGTATTAATATTAGACCTGTCCAGTTCATTACCATAGTATTAATATTAGACCTGTTCAGTTCATTACCATAGTATTAATATTAGATTCATAGACCTGTTCAGTTCATATCCATAGTATTAATATTAGATGCATAGACCTGTTCAGTTCATTACCATAGCATTAATATTAGACCGGTTCAGTTCATTACCATAGTATTAATATTAGACCTGTTCAGTTCATTACCATAGTATTAATATTAGATTCATAGACCTGTTCAGTTCATTACCATAGTATTAATATTAGATTCATAGACCTGTTCAGTTCATTACCATAGTATTAATATTAGACCTGTTCAATTCATTACCATAGTATTAATATTAGATTCATAGACCTGTTCAGTTCATTACCATAGTATTAATAGTAGATTCATAGACCTGTTCAGTTCATTACCATAGTATTAATATTAGACTCATAAACCTGTTCAGTTCATTACCATAGTATTAATATTAGATTCATAGACCTGTTCAGTTCATTACCATAGTATTAATATTAGATTCATAGACCTGTTCAGTTCATCACCATAGTATTAATCTTAGATTCATAGACCTGTTCAGTTCATTACCACAGTATTAATATTAGATTCATAGCCCTGTTCAGTTTATAACAATAGTATTAATATTAGATTCATAGCCCTGTTCAGTTCATTACCATAGTATTAATATTAGACCTGTTCAGTTCATTACCATTGTATTAATATTAGATTAATAGACTTGTTCAGTTCATTACCATAGTATTAATATTAGACCTCTTCAGTTCATTATCATAGTATTAATATTA
The DNA here is from genome assembly GCF_016432855.1 of Salvelinus namaycush. Taxonomy (NCBI): domain Eukaryota; kingdom Metazoa; phylum Chordata; class Actinopteri; order Salmoniformes; family Salmonidae; genus Salvelinus; species Salvelinus namaycush. Next base: position 4,096 of record NW_024061145.1, read on the forward strand.
GATTCATAGACCTGTTCAGTTCATTACCATAGTATTAATATTAGATTCATAGACCTGTTCAGTTCATTACCATAGTATTAATATTAGATTCATAGACCTGTTCAGTTCATTACCATAGTATTAATATTAGATTCATAGACCTGTTCAGTTCATTACCATAGTATTAATATTAGACCTGTTCAGTTCATTACCATAGTATTACTATTAGATTCATAGACCTGTTCAGTTCATTACCATAGTATTAATATTAGACCTGTTCAGTTCATTACCATAGTATTAATATTAGACCTGTTCAGTTCATTACCATAGTATTAATATTAGATTCATAGACCTGTTCAGTTCAATACCATAGTATTAATATTAGATTCATAGACCTGTTCAGTTCATTACCATAGTATTAATATTAGACCTGTTCAGTTCATTACCATAGTATTAATATTGGACCTGTTCAGTTCATAACCATAGTATTAATATTAGACCTGTTCAGTTAATTACCATAGTATTAATATTAGATTCATAGACCTGTTCAGTTCATTACCATAGTATTAATATTAGACCTGTTCAGTTTATAACCATAGTATTAATATTAGACCTGTTCAGTTCATTACCATAGTATTAATATTAGACCTGTTCAGTTCATAACCATAGTATTAACATTAGACCTGTTCAGTTCATTACCATAGTATTAATATTCGTTTCATAGACCTGTTCAGTTCATCACCATAGTATTAATATTAGATTCATAGACCTGTTCAGTTCATTACCATAGTATTAATATTAGACCTGTTCAGTTCATAACCATAATATTAATATTAGATTCATAGACCTGTTCAGTTCATTACCATAGTATTAATATTAGATTCATAGACCTGTTCAGTTCATTACCATAATATTAATATTAGATTCATAGACCTGTTCAGTTCATTACCATAGTATTAATATTAGATGCATAGACCTGTTCAATTCATTACCATAGTATTAATATTAGATTCATAGACCTGTTCAGTTCATAACCATAGTATTAATATTAGATGCATAGACCTGTTCAGTTCATTACCAAAGTATTAATATTAGACCTGTTCAGTTCATTACCATAGTATTAATATTAGACCTGTTCAGTTCATTACCATAGTATTAATATTAGATTCATAGACCTGTTCAGTTCATTACCATAGAATTAATATTAGATTCATAGACCTGTTCAGTTCATAACCATAATATTAATATTAGATTAATATACCTGTTCAGTTCATTACCATAATATTAATATTAGATTCATAGACCTGTTCAGTTCATTACCATAGTATTAATATTAGATTCATAGACCTGTTCAGTTCATAACCATAGTATTAATATTAGATTCATAGACCTGTTCAGTTCATAACCATAGTATTAATATTAGATTCATAGACCTGTTCAGTTCATTACCATAGTATTAATATTAGACCTGTTCAGTTCATTACCATAGTATTAATATTAGACCTGTTCAGTTCATTACCATAGTATTAATATTAGATTCATAGACCTGTTCAGTTCATATCCATAGTATTAATATTAGATGCATAGACCTGTTCAGTTCATTACCATAGCATTAATATTAGACCGGTTCAGTTCATTACCATAGTATTAATATTAGACCTGTTCAGTTCATTACCATAGTATTAATATTAGATTCATAGACCTGTTCAGTTCATTACCATAGTATTAATATTAGATTCATAGACCTGTTCAGTTCATTACCATAGTATTAATATTAGACCTGTTCAATTCATTACCATAGTATTAATATTAGATTCATAGACCTGTTCAGTTCATTACCATAGTATTAATAGTAGATTCATAGACCTGTTCAGTTCATTACCATAGTATTAATATTAGACTCATAAACCTGTTCAGTTCATTACCATAGTATTAATATTAGATTCATAGACCTGTTCAGTTCATTACCATAGTATTAATATTAGATTCATAGACCTGTTCAGTTCATCACCATAGTATTAATCTTAGATTCATAGACCTGTTCAGTTCATTACCACAGTATTAATATTAGATTCATAGCCCTGTTCAGTTTATAACAATAGTATTAATATTAGATTCATAGCCCTGTTCAGTTCATTACCATAGTATTAATATTAGACCTGTTCAGTTCATTACCATTGTATTAATATTAGACCTGTTCAGTTCATTACCATTGTATTAATATTAGATTAATAGACTTGTTCAGTTCATTACCATAGTATTAATATTAGACCTGTTCAGTTCATTATCATAGTATTAATATTAGATTCATAGACCTGTTCAGTTCATTACCATAGTATTAATATTAGATTCATAGACCTGTTCAGTTCATTACCATAGTATTAATATTAGATTCATAGACCTGTTCAGTTCATTACCATAGTATTAATATTAGATTCATAGACCTGTTCAGTTCATTACCATAGTATTAATAGTAGACCTGTTCAGTTCATTACCATAGTATTAATATTAGATTCATAGACCTGTTCAGTTCATTACCATAGTATTAATATTAGACCTGTTCAGTTCATTACCATAGTATTAATATTAGACCTGTTCAGTTCATTACCATAGTATTAATATTAGATTCATAGACCTGTTCAGTTCATTACCATAGTATTAATATTAGACCTGTTCAGTTTATTACCATAGTATTAATATTAGACCTGTTCAGTCCATTACCATAGTATTAATATTAGACCTGTTCAGTTCATAACCATAGTATTAATATTAGACCTGTTCAGTTCATTACCATAGTATTAATATTAGACCTGTTCAGTTCATCACCATAGTATTAATATTAGATTCATAGACCTGTTCAGTTCATTACCATAGTATTAATATTAGACCTGTTCAGTTCATTACCATAGTATTAATATTAGATTCATAGACCTGTTCAGTTCATTACCATAGTATTAATATTAGATTCATAGACCTGTTCAGTTCATTACCATAGTATTAATATTAGACCTGTTCAGTTCATTACCATAATATTAATATTAGATTCATAGACCTGTTCAGTTCATTACCATAGTATTAATATTAGACATGTTCAGTTCATTACCATAGTATTAATATTAGATTCATATACATGTTCAGTTCATTACCATAGTATTAATTTTAGATTCATAGACCTGTTCAGTTCATAACCATAGTATTAATATTAGATGCATAGACCTGTTCAGTTCATTACCATAGTATTAATATTAGACCTGTTCAGTTCATTACCATAGTATTAATATTAGACCTGTTCAGTTCATTACCATAGTATTAATATTAGATTCATAGACCTGTTCAGTTCATTACCATAGTATTAATATTAGATTCATAGACCTGTTCAGTTCATTACCATAGTATTAATATTAGACCTGTTCAGTTCATTACCATAGTATTAATATTAGATCCATAGACCTGTTCAGTTAATTACCAAAGTATTAATATTAGACCTGCTCAGTTCATTACCATAGTATTAATATTAGATCCATAGACCTGTTCAGTTCATTACCATAATATTAATATTAGATTCAGAGACCTGTTCAGTTCATTACCATAGTATTACTATTAGATTCATAGACCTGTTCAGTTCATTACCATAGTATTAATATTAGACCTGTTCAGTTAATTACCAAAGTATTAATATTAGACCTGCTCAGTTCATTACCATAGTATTAATATTAGATCCATAGACCTGTTCAGTTCATTACCATAATATTAATATTAGATTCAGAGACCTGTTCAGTTCATTACCATAGTATTACTATTAGATTCATAGACCTGTTCAGTTCATTACCATAGTATTAATATTAGACCTGTTCAGTTCATTACCAAAGTATTAATATTAGACCTGTTCAGTTCATTACCATAGTATTACTATTAGATTCATAGACCTGTTCAGTTCATTACCATAGTATTAATATTAGATTCATAGACCTGTTCAGTTCATTACCATAGTATTACTATTAGATTCATAGACCTGTTCAGTTCATTACCATAGTATTAATATTAGATTCATAGACCTGTTCAGTTCATAACCATAATATTAATATTAGATTCATAGACCTGTTCAGTTCATTACCATAGTATTAATATTAGATTCATAGACCTGTTCAGTTCATTACAATAATATTAATATTAGATTCATAGACCTGTTCAGTTCATTACCATAGTATTAATATTAGATGCATAGACCTGTTCAATTCATTACCATAGTATTAACATTAGATTCATAGACCTGTTCAGTTCATAACCATAGTATTAATATTAGATGCATAGACCTGTTCAGTTCATTACCAAAGTATTAATATTAGACCTGTTCAGTTCATTACCATAGTATTAATATTAGACCTGTTCAGTTCATTACCATAGTATTAATATTAGATTCATAGACCTGTTCAGTTCATTACCATAGAATTAATATTAGATTCATAGACCTGTTCAGTTCATAACCATAATATTAATATTAGATTAATATACCTGTTCAGTTCATTACCATAATATTAATATTAGATTCATAGACCTGTTCAGTTCATTACCATAGTATTAATATTAGATTCATAGACCTGTTCAGTTCATAACCATAGTATTAATATTATATTCATAGACCTGTTCAGCTCATATCCATAGTATTAATATTTCATTCAGTGATTGAAATTATGACCATCCTCAGTATTCTATTGCAGCAGGCTACTGGGACCATCCTCAGTATTCTATAGCAGCAGGTTACTGGGACCATCCTCAGTATTCTATAGCAGCAGGCTACTGGGACCATCCTCAGTATTCTATAGCAGCAGGCTACTGGGACCATCCTCAGTATTCTATTGCAGCAGGCTACTGGGATCATCCTCAGTATTCTATAGCAGCAGGCTACTGGGACCATCCTCAGTATTCTATAGCAGCAGGCTACTGGGACCATCCTCAGTATTCTATAGCAGCAGGCTACTGGGACCATCCTCAGTATTCTATAGCAGCAGGCTACTGGGACCATCCTCAGTATTCTATAGCAGCAGGCTACTGGGACCATCCTCAGTATTCTATAGCAGCAGGCTACTGGGACCATCCTCAGTATTCTATAGCAGCAGGCTACTGGGACCATCCTCAGTATTCTATAGCAGCAGGCTACTGGGACCATCCTCAGTATTCTATAGCAGCAGGCTACTGGGACCATCCTCAGTATTCTATAGCAGCAGGCTACTGGGACCATCCTCAGTATTCTATAGTAGCAGGCTACTGGGACCATCCTCAGTATTCTACAGCAGCAGGCTACTGGGACCATCCTCAGTATTCTATAGCAGCAGGCTACTGGGACCATCCTCAGTATTCTATAGCAGCAGGCTACTGGGACCATCCTCAGTATTCTATAGCAGCAGGCTACTGGGACCATCCTCAGTATTCTATAGCAGCAGGCTACTGGGACCATCCTCAGTATTCTATAGCAGCAGGCTACTGGGACCATCCTCAGTATTTTATAGCAGCAGGCTACTGGGACCATCCTCAGTATTCTATAGCAGCAGGCTACTGGGACCATCCTCAGTATTCTATAGTAGCAGGCTACTGGGACCATCCTCAGTATTCTATAGCAGCAGGCTACTGGGACCATCCTCAGTATTCTATAGCAGCAGGCTACTGGGACCATCCTCAGTATTATATAGCAGCAGGCTACTGGGACCATCCTCAGTATTCTATAGCAGCAGGCTACTGGGACCATCCTCAGTATTCTATAGCAGCAGGCTACTGGGACCATCCTCAGTATTCTATAGCAGCAGGCTACTGGGACCATCCTCAGTATTCTATAGCAGCAGGCTACTGGGCAACAGAAGCACTTCTTACCTCTAAATCTCCTTGCTTTTCATGTTAAATAAATTAATCTGTCAATTTGTACTAAGCAAGCTGCTAAATCATCTTGGCCAGGCTACTGTAGGTTATCTGAATTTTTATTTTTATTTATTTAACCTTTATTTAACTAGGCAAGTCAGTTAATAACACATTCTTATTTACAATGACGGCCTACCAGGGAAGAGTGGGTTAACTGCCTTGTTCAGTGGCAGAACGACAGATTTTTATCTTGTCAGCTCTGGGATTCAATCCTGCAACCTGCCGCCCCTACACTCTAACCACTAGGCTACCTGCCGCCCCTACACTCTAACCACTAGGCTACCTGCCGCCCCTACACTCTAACCACTAGGCTACCTGCCGCCCCAACGCTCTAACCACTAGGCTACCTGCCGCCCCAACGCTCTAACCACTAGGCTACCTGCCGCCCCTACACTCTAACCACTAGGCTACCTGCCGCCCCAACGCTCTAACCACTAGGCTACCTGCCGCCCCTACACTCTAACCACTAGGCTACCTGCCGCCCCTACACTCTAACCACTAGGCTACCTGCCGCCCCAACGCTCTAACCACTAGGTCCCTTGCCGCCCCAACGCTCTAACCACTAGGCTACCTGCCGCCCCAACGCCCTAACCACTAGGTCCCTTGCCGCCCCAACGCTCTAACCACTAGGCTACCTGCCGCCCCAACGCTCTAACCACTAGGGTACCTGCCGCCCCAACGCTCTAACCACCAGGCTACCTGCCGCCCCAACGCTCTAACCACCAGGCTACCTGCCGCCCCAACGCTCTAACCACCAGGCTACCTGCCGCCCCAACGCTCTAACCACCAGGCTACCTGCCGCCCCAACGCTCTAACCACTAGGCTACCTGCCGCCCCAACGCTCTAACCACTAGGCTACCTGCCGTCCCTACACTCTAACCACTAGGCTACCTGCCGTCCCTACACTCTAACCACTAGGCTACCTGCCGCCCCTACACTCTAACCACTAGGCTACCTGCCGCCCCTACACTCTAACCACTAGGCAACCTGCCGCCCCTACACTCTAACCACTAGGCTACCTGCCGCCCCTACACTCTAACCACTAGGCTACCTGCCGCCCCTACACTCTAACCACTAGGCTACCTGCCGCCCCTACACTCTAACCACTAGGCTACCTGCCGCCCCTACACTCTACCACTAGACAACCTGCCGCCCCTACACTCTAACCACTAGGCTACCTGCCGCCCCTACACTCTAACCACTAGGCTACCTGCCGCCCCTACACTCTAACCACTAGGCTACCTGCCACCCCTACACTCTAACCACTAGGCTACCTGCCGCCCCTACACTCTAACCACTAGCCTACCTGCCGTCCTTACACTCTAACCACTAGGCTACCTGCCGCCCCTACACTCTAACCACTAGGCTACCTGCCGCCTAAACGCTCTAACCACTAGGCTACCTGCCGCCCCAACGCTCTAACCACTAGGCTACCTGCCGCCCCAAAATAAGATGTAGGTCTATCAGGGACTATTTTATTGGGCTAGAAAAAGTAACTACATTAAATCACCTGACTGTTTGGATGTATCTGTTAGTAAACTGTTTTATTTCTAAGAGATAATGAATAAAATAATTAGTTGTCACTGTGTTAACCACAACCAACATGTTGGATCTCTGTTTAGTTGTCACTGTGTTAACCACAACCAACATGTTGGATCTCTGTTTAGTTGTCACTGTGTTAACCACAACCAACATGTTGGATCTTTGTTTAGTTGTCACTGTGTTAACCACAACCAACATGTTGGATCTCTGTTTAGTTGTCACTGTGTTAACCACAACCAACATGCTGGATCTCTGTTTAGTTGTCACTGTGTTAACCACAACCAACATGCTGGATCTCTGTTTAGTTGTCACTGTGTTAACCACAACCAACATGCTGGATCTCTGTTTAGTTGTCACTGTGTTAACCACAACCAACATGTTGGATCTCTGTTTATTTGTCACTGTGTTAATCACAACCAACATGTTGGATCTCTGTTTAGTTGTCACTGTGTTAACCACAACCAACATGTTGGATCTCTGTTTAGTTGTCACTGTGTTAACCACAACCAACATGCTGGATCTCTGTTTAGTTGTCACTGTGTTAACCACAACCAACATGCTGGATCTCTGTTTAGGGGACAGTTCTCTAAAATGAGTCTCTCTGTTGAGGGAGAGGAGGGGGGCCCTACCTCTAAAATGCATCTGTCTGGGGGACATGACACCCAAGCTAAGAGGTAAGATGACAATTTTATGAAGAATTTATTACATTTATTTCCAAAATAAATAGCTATTTTAAGATGAATGCACTTACTGTAAATCTCTCTGGATAAGAGCATCTGCTAAATCAGGGGTTCTCAATCCGGGGTCTGTGGAGGTACTGCAGGGGTTCTCAATCCCGGGGTCTGTGGAGGTACTGCAGGGGTTCTCAATCCGGGGTCTGTGGAGGTACTGCAGGGGTTCTCAATCTGGGGTCTGTGGAGGTACTGCAGGGGTTCTCAATCCGGGGTCTGTGGAGGTACTGCAGGGGTTCTCAACCCGGGGTCTGTGGAGGTACTGCAGGGGTTCTCAGTCCGGGGTCTGTGGAGGTACTGCAGGGGTTCTCAATCCGGGGTCTGTGGAGGTACTGCAGGGGTTCTCAATCTGGGGTCTGTGGAGGTACTGCAGGGGTTCTCAACCCGGGGTCTGTGGAGGTACTGCAGGGGTTCTCAATCCGGGGTCTGTGGAGGTACTGCAGGGGTTCTCAATCCGGGGTCTGTGGAGGTACTGCAGGGGTTCTCAATCCGGGGTCTGTGGAGGTACTGCAGGGGTTCTCAATCCGGGGTCTGTGGAGGTACTGCAGGGGTTCTCAATCCGGGGTCTGTGGAGGTACTGCAGGGGTTCCGCGGCACCCTGACTGTACTCGTTGTAATGTCAGACATTTGATCGAATTTTCACACGACACGACCACTTTGCCTACTCTTAATTATTGCCTAATATAATGGAATGCATATTTTTTAACCAATTCTGATCGTTGTTACAAGCAGAATTTTGACAATATTACCGTTATATCAACACACTCTTCACACCCGTTTAACAACTCTAAATATCTTTGGCATAGTAGGCATCAAGTCCCTTGCCAATAATGTTGCCTGCAACGTTGCAACAATTTTCATTTTCATGGAACACATATTACTCCCTAGATGCCTTCAATTGCCTAATTTATAGCCATGCCCAATTTAGGATTATTTTTTAACAACGTGATGTTGTGCTCCAAAGGGACAACTTGAAATAACATGATGTAGGTCATTAAATAATCAAAAGAAAAACGTGTTTATTTTACACTCTTACAAAAGAAGGTTCCTTATAGAACCCAAAAAGGCTTCTATCACTTCCTTAATATATGGAACCACTAAAAGTTATATATATTTTTGGTTCAGTGAAGAAGAACCTCTAGAGTTCTGATCAACGAAAGTTGAATGTTTTGAGGATGTGAACCCAGCAGCCCTCCAGTGGTCAGATCAATTCCGCCTGTTTTTTCCAGCGCCCGGCCCGGGATTCAAACCAGCCACCTTTCAGCCACAGGTCCAACTCCTGCCACAGCTCCAACTCCTTATCCGCTGGGCGAAAACCTGAGTTAATCTTCAGAAATAAGCATGAGTTAATCTGCCAAAATGAAGACAAAATGCTTTGCAGACATACATGGTATCGCTTGTGATACATAATTATTATACATAAATCATTGTCAAAAGCACAAGACATACTGTTGCATGTAGGTCTATATTATTTATAGATTGATCATATAGAAATATAAAACATTATTTTTAACTACTACAACGCAATTACATGTGGCGCAGGAACCACTGACTTCAGGGAGAAAACTTGACTTCATGCATAGCTTTAATTTATACCCATAAGTGTAAAATGTCTTTATTCTTAGCACTTATACGACCAATTTTCTACTCTGAGACACATTGGCGATATGGGCCCAGATCTCAACATATTGTCATAAAAAAACGTAGAATGTTTGTTTAACATAATAATAAAAAATGTATATTACTAATGTAACCCACTGTAAAGACTGGGTTTAGTTGATTGTGTTGCATTGCTCATGTCCGCGTTCACGTCCAGAACTGTCCGCGTCCCCGTACAGACCTGTCCGCGTCCCCGTACAGAACTGTCCGCGTCCCCGTTCGGTGTGGCGCCAAGCATATTGTCCGGTTACGCGCAAAGTGGTCTGAGGTGATCTTGGGGAATAACGACAGAGTTCACTACAGTGTTGAGACACCGAAGTTTATTGTTCAATTTGCTTTTTTCTTTACGGTCAGGGACAGTATGAGTGTAGCCAGATCCTTTTCACTCTCTATCCTTGTTTCATTTTGTGGTTCACCGGATTCATCATCGAGACGAGGGACAGACGAACGACCAGCTAGCTAGTCAGTACAGCTCGGTAAGCTAGCTAGCTACTATACCAGCAGCATCCTAGTTAACCGAGCTACCACTACATCATCACCGGCTGTCTGCATTTCTTGTGGACCGATGGAGCTCCCCGGTTGTTTCTTCCACCTGTTAAATCCGTGGAGGGCTTCTCCCTCTCTCGTTGACGGATGCTGGCTACCTCTGTCCGGTTCTCCTCTCTTCACTAGATGGACGGTAACTTTAGTGTTTAACCCCTCTGTGTCCAAGGACCAATCTTTTGAATATTATTTTCAGGGCGCCTCAATAGCAGGTATTGAACACCGGGTAAATAATCACTAGTCAGAGCCTCAACCTTAGTATACATTCATTATAAACAACATCTTAATATCTGATATTGCGAGTAAACAACCTCGGAATAGAAAAGACAAGAGTGCGTCTTCCAGCCCACCAATAAATTACATAATTAAACCCTCCCGGTTAGTAAATTTACCTCAACATGCCCCCGGAGAAGGCAGAGTAACTACACCAGCCTTTTAGCGAGGCTGACTACAACGCTCGTGTCGCTAAATTAATTTCGTTATTAAAAATGACATACTGCTCGCGCGTCTCGAAGTCAGTTCTATTTGTGACGTAGTTCGCGCTGCATCTCGTCATTGGTTTATAGAAGCAGGTACCCACGTGCCATCTCCTCATTGGTTTATAGAAGCAGGTACCCACATGCCATCTCCTCATTGGTTTATAGAAGCAGGTACCCACGTGCCACCTCCTCATTGGTTTATAGAAGCAGGTACCCACGTGCCATCTCCTCATTGGTTTATAGAAGCAGGTACCCACGTGCCACCTCCTCATTGGTTTATAGAAGCAGGTACCCACGTGCCATCTCCTCATTTAGCATAAACATAACTTCTTTAAACAATAAAAGCTAAGTTACGAACATTTCTGAAAATGGATATATAGCTTTTAGGAATGAAACTGTTCTTATGTTTCCCCATCTGAGCTCAGAGTAGATGAGAGATGTAATGTTTGTCTCTGTTGTGTTGAAGCCCAATCAAGCAGGAGAGACCAGCCTCCCCTGTACCCAGCTGTGTGTCCATGAAGAGTGACTGGTCTATGGATCATCCTATGAAGTTTAGAGAGGGAGACTTTTCTACTGAACAAAGGTAAGAAGAACTCATGGGTCATGGTCAGTGAGTTAAACAACACTGTCTCTAGTCATTTCTCATCTCCCATTTTCCCATTTCTATTTGATGATTTCATAATCCATAGGCTAATCATTTTGTCCATTTTCATAGTCCTAAAACAATATTAAACAAACACAGTATTCCCTCCCTGTGTGTGTGTGTGTGTGTGTGTGTGTGTGTGTGTGTGTGTGTGTGTGTGTGTGTGTGTGTGTGTGTGTGTGTGTACTCCCTGGATGAGGAGATGTAATCTCATGTTTTGTCCACAGAAACCAACAGGAGAGATCAGAGTCAGAGATTCTCAGTGGTCAGTCTTCCCAGAGTCATCAAACAGACCTGGCCTCCATATTCAGTGTATGTGGTCCTGTTATGTACATTTGTTTTTGTTTACCTCAAGTAAAGTTGATCTGTCAATCATTCATTAATGTGTTAATGAGAAAGCATTTTGTCTCTTGCTTAACTTATTTACTTTATTTATTTCAGTTGCTTGAAGAGAAAATTATGACATTTGTGAAGAACGAGCTGAAGATGTTCAAGAGGATTCTTAGTCCAGAACTCCCAGAAGGCTTTGAGAGTCAGAAGCAGGATAAGGAAGTGGTGGATGCTGAAGATGAGAAGCAGGAGAGCAGTGCCAGAGAGGGGGCTCTGAAGATCACACTGCACGTCCTGAGGAAAATGAACCAGAAGGAGCTTGCTGACACACTGGAGAAATGTAAGACCTGTCTGCTTCATGTTGAATGGTGTTTTATAACATTTAAAATCTGTAGCTAAAGTACAGCTAAAGTAGCTGTGTAACTCAATGATATTGTAGCAGCCTTAACTAGAGGTCGACCGATTATGATTTTTCAACGCAGATACCGATACCGATTATTGGACGACCAAAAAGACCAAAAAAGCCGTTACAATTTTTTTTACATGTATTTGTAATAATGACAATTACAACAATACTGAATGAACACTTATTTTAACTTAATATATTACATCAATAAAATCAATTTAGCCTCAAATAAATAATGAAACATGTTCAATTTGGTTGAAATAATGCTGGAGAAGAAAGTGTTGGAGAAGAAAGTAAAAGTGCAATATGTGCTATGTAAGAAAGCTAACGTTTAAGTTCCTTGCTCAGAACATGAGAACATATGAAAGCTGGTGGTTCCTTTTAACATGAGTCTTCAATATTCCCAGGTAAGAAGTTTTAGGTTGTAGTTATTATAGGAATTATAGGACTATTTCCCTCTATACCATTTGTATTTCATTAACCTTTGACTATTGGATGTTCTTATAGGCACTTTAGTATTGCCAGTGTAACAGTATAGCTTCCGTGCCTCTCCTTGCTCCTCCCTGGGCTTGAACCAGGAACACAACGACAACAGCCACCCTCGAAGCAGCGTTACCCATGCAGAGCAAGGGGAACAACCACTCCAAGGCTCAGAGCGAGTGACGTTTGAAACGCTATTAGCGCGCGCTAACTAGCTAGCCATTTCACTTCGGTTACACCAGCCTCATCTCGGGAGTTGATAGGCTTGAAGTCATAAACAGCGCAATGCTTGACGCACAACGAAGAGCTGCTGGCAAAACGCACGAAAGTGCTGTTTGAATGAATGTTTACGCGCCTGCTTCTGCCTACCACCGCTCAGTCAGATACTTAGATACTTAGATGCTTGTATGCTCAGTCAGATTATATATAATATCTAGCAGGACACGCTAGATAATATCTAGTAATATCATCAACCATGTGTAGTTAACTAGTGGTTATGATTGATTGATTGTTTTTTATGAGATAAGTTTAATGCTAGCTAGCAACTTACCTTGGCTTACTGCATTCACGTAACAGGCAGTCTCCTTGTGGAGTGCAACGAGAGGCAGGCAGGTCGTTATTGCGTTGGACTAGTTAACCTGACGGTTGCAATATTGGATCCCCCGAGCTGACAAGGTGAAAATCTGTCATTCTGCCCCTGAACGAGGCAGTTAACCCACCGTTTCTAGGCCGTCATTGAAAATAAGAATGTGTTCTTAACTGACTTAAATAAAGAAGAAAAAAAGAAAAAATCGGCGTCCAAAAATAACGATTTCCGATTGTTATGAAAACTTGAAATCTGCCCTAATTAATCTGCCATTCCGATTAATCGGTCGACCTCTAGCCTTAACACAACACCTAGTGACCTCATCAAGTAGCAGCAGGGATGTGTTGTGGTGATTCATTTAGAGAGAGAGAGAGAACATTAATAATACCATCAATAATACCAATAATAATATAATCAGTCACACCAGTCTGTAATGCATTATGAAAACATTTACACATTTATACAGTCAGTTAATAGAATAAATGATTATAATGTAAAACGTTATAACCGTCTTACAATACTGTAGTCATTAAAACAGACGTAATATTAATATCCTCTGTGTTATTTCTAGATTCAGATGAGCTTGCTGTGATTTGCCAACGTGAACTCAAGTCTAATCTAAAGAAGAAGTTTCAATGTGTATTTGAGGGGATCGCTAAACAAGGAAACCCAACACTTCTCAATAAGATCTACACAGAGCTTTACATCACAGAGGGTGGAACAGGAGAGGTCAATAATGAACATGAGCTGAGACAGATTGAGACAACAACCAGGAAACAAGCAAGACCAGAGACTGCAGTCAAATGTAACGACATCTTCAAACCCTTAACTGGACAAGACAAACCTATCAGAACTGTGCTGACAAAGGGAGTCGCTGGCATTGGAAAAACAGTCTCTGTGCAGAAGTTCATTCTGGATTGGGCTGAAGGAAAAGCAAATCAGGATGTCCAATTTGTATTTTCCTTCCCTTTTCGGGAGCTGAATTTGATGAAAGGGGACAAACACACTTTCATTGAGCTTCTCAATCACTTCTCAATGGAAACCAAACAATCAGGAATCTCCATCTCCAACAAGTACAAAGTTCTGTTCATCTTTGATGGTCTGGATGAGTGCCGACTGCCCCTAGACTTCCAGAATAACAAGATCTGTTGGGACGTCACAGAGTCAACCTCCGTGGATGTTCTGCTGACAAATCTCATCAAGGGAAATCTGCTTCCCTCTGCTCTCCTTTGGATAACTACCCGACCTGCAGCAGCCAATACGATCCCTTCAGTGTGTGTTGACCAGGTAACAGAGGTACGAGGGTTCAATGACCCACAGAAGGAGGAGTACTTCAGGAAGAGATTAAGGGATAAGGACCTGGCCAGCAGAATCATCTCACACATAAAGACATCAAGGAGCCTCCACATCATGTGCCACATTCCAGTCTTCTGTTGGATTTCTGCAATAGTCCTTGAACCCATGCTGAAACATAAGAGAGAAGAGATGCCCAAGACTCTGACTGAAATGTACACACACCTTGTGGTGTTTCATACCAAACAGAAGAATGAAAAGTATCTTGGGAAAGAAGAGACAGGTCCACACTGGAATAAAGAGAGCATTCTGTCACTGGGAAAACTGGCTTTTCAACAGCTTGTGAAGGGCAATCTGATTTTCTATGAAGAAGACCTGAAAGAGGCTGGCATTGATGTCAATGAAGCCTCAGTGTACTCAGGATTGTGCACACAGCTCTTTAAAGAGGAATGTGTGCTGTACCAGGACAAGGTGTACTGCTTTGTTCATCTGAGCATTCAGGAGTTTCTGGCTGCTGTATATGTGTTCCTCTCATTCATCAACAACAATGAGAATCTAATGGACAAACAGCAAACAAACGACAAGTCTGCAATTACTTTCTACAAGAGTGCTGTGGATAAAGCCTTACAAAGTGAGACGGGAAACCTGGACCTTTTCCTCCGCTTCCTTCTGGGCCTCTCACTGGAGTCCAATCAGAAGCACTTACGAGGTCTACTGACAAAGACAAGAAGCAGCTCACAGACCCATGAAGAAACAGTCAAGTACATCAAGGAGAAGATCGGGGAGAATCTCTCTCCAGAGAGGAGCATCAATCTGTTCCACTGTCTGAATGAACTGAATGACCATTCTCTAGTGGAGGAGATTCAAAGATACCTGAGCGCCAGAAGTGTCTCCAGTGAAGAACTGTCACCTGCACAGTGGTCAGCTCTGGTCTTTGTGTTGCTGACTTCAGAAAAGGAGCTGGATGTGTTTGACCTGAAGAAATACTCCAGATCAGAGGAAGGTCTTCTGAGGCTGCTGCCAGTGGTCAAAGCATCCAGAGCTGTTCTGTGAGTAAATAAAATGACATTTAAGATCTAATCATCAGGAAGCAGAATTAAGTTTAGAGAAAAAAAAAATATTCTAAAATGTATATAATATTATATTGACATATAATTAATAATATATAATATAATATAATTATAATATATTATAATTATAATATAATATAATATAATTATAATATAATTATTGACATATAAGAACTAATCATCAGGAAGAAATATTCAGTTTAGAGACAAATATGTATTATAATATGTATTTAATGTTATATTGAAAAACATATTGAATCAGTGCATTGGTGTTCAGATTAGTATAATAATATGACCATATAATTCCAGCAGATGGAAGATGAATCTATATGTTGTTTGAGAGCATATACTAAATGTATCTGCAATTGTCCTTCTATACTACTGGTGTTAAATGAACAGTGTGTTTGTGAAATCATGATGATCTCTTTGTCAGGCTGTCAGGCTGTGGAGTCACAGAGGAAGGCTGTGCTTCTCTGGTCTCAGCTCTGGAGTCAAACCCCTCACACCTGAGAGAGCTGGATCTGAGTAACAATGACCTGAAGGATTCAGGAGTGAAGCTGCTCTCTGCTGGACTGGGGAATCCCCACTGTAAACTGGAGACTCTGAGGTCAGTATTCCTGTAGTTGGTCAACAAGTGATAACTGTTCACCAGATCCACATGTGTTTACCAGACACACATAGTCCACACCATATGTGTTTGGACAGTGAAGCTTACAGTTTTACATTTGGTGCTATGCTCCACCATTTTGGATTTGAGATATGTTTCATATTAGGTGACAGTACAGAATGAGGTCAGTATTATCATGAAAGCACTTTATGTATGTTGTTCTCTCAATTGTAGAAGTCTTAATTATTTGGACAAATTCACTTATATTGTACTAAAGTAGTCATAAGTTTAGTATTTGGTCCCATATTCCATGCCTGCAGTGATTGGATCAACCTTGTGATTCTACTAACTAACTAACTTGTTACTTGTCAAACTTGTTGAATTCATTTGCAGTTTGTCTTGGTTGTGTTTTGGATGATGTTTTTCCTAATAGAAACTGAATGGTGAATAATGTCCTGTCATTTTGGAGTCACTTCACTTGTATTGTCAGTAAGAATAGAAGATGTTTCTGAACACTTCTACATTCATGTGGATGCTACCATGATTATGAATAATCAAAAGTTTTGTTGTAGTCTCTGTTATTAGTAATGGTGAGAGGTTAGCATGTTTTGTTGTGGTCTCTGTTATTGGTAATGGTGAGAGGTTAGCATGTTTTGTTGTAGTCTCTGTTATTGGTAATGGTGAGAGGTTAGCATGTTTTGTTGTAGTCTCTGTTGTTGGTAATGGTGAGAGATTAGCATGTTTTGTTGTAGCCTCTGTTATTGGTAATGGTGAGAGGTTAGCATGTTTTGTTGTAGTCTCTGTTGTTGGTAATAGTGAGAGGTTAGCATGTTTTGTTGTAGTCTGTTATTGGTAATGGTGAGAGGTTAGCATGTTTTGTTGTAGTCTCTGTTATTGGTAATGGTGAGAGGTTAGCATGTTTTGTTGTAGTCTCTGTTATTGGTAATGGTGAGAGGTTAGCATGTTTTGTTGTAGTCTCTGTTATTGGTAATGGTGAGAGGTTAGCATGTTTTGTTGTAGCCTCTGTTATTGGTAATGGTGAGAGGTTAGCATGTTTTGTTGTAACCTCTGTTAGTGGTAATGGTGAGAGGTTAGCATGTTTTGTTGTATCCTCTGTTATTGGTAATGGTGAGAGGTTAGCATGTTTTGTTGTAGTCTCTGTTATTGGTAATGGTGAGAGGTTAACATGTTTTGTTGTAACCTCTGTTAGTGGTAATGGTGAGAGGTTAGCATGTTTTGTTGTATCCTCTGTTATTGGTAATGGTGAGAGGTTAGCATGTTTTGTTGTAGTCTCTGTTATTGGTAATGGTGACAGGTTAGCATGTTTTGTTGTAGCCTCTGTTATTGGTAATGGTGAGAGGTTAGCATGTTTTGTTGTAGCCTCTGTTATTGGTAATGGTGAGAGGTTAGCATGTTTTGTTGTAGTCTCTGTTATTGGTAATGGTGAGAGGTTAGCATGTTTTGTTGTAGCCTCTGTTATTGGTAATGGTGAGAGGTTAGTATGTTTTGTTGTAGCCTATGTAACTTTCTCACTCATTATTATTCATGATTCATTCATGATTTGTATTAATCATGGCATCATCAGGATTAATTTAGTAGTGTTTAGAAACCTGTTATCTACTCACTTATACAGAAAATTACTCCAGTCATCATCCACCATTTTAATATTGGGAAAAACACAACCCAAAACACAACCAAAACAAACTGCAAATACAATCAAAGAATATGGGACCAAATACTATACTTTGACTACTTTAATACACTATAAGTGAATTGGTCAGAAAACGTATTACTTCTTCAAATGGGGGGACTAGATACATAAAGTGCTTTCATTTATAAATGGTGAAACAGATATGTATTAAAATACCCTCAGATAAACGGCTGACATTATATACTGTCACCTCATATGAAACATTTGATCTGAAATCCAAAATGTTGGAGAATACTGCCACATTTAAAATGTTAGCTTCACTGTCAAAATAGATATGGTGTGGACTGTATACTCAATACAATCTAAATCTGATACCTCACTGTCTGTCTTTTGACTGATACTGCTTTTAATCTGGTCTGGTCAGTCTACTCAAATATTTGTACAAAATTGTACAAGCATTAATTTGATAATTTGTCATTTATAATAATGAATGAATAGATATGTCAGGTTTCAGGACACTGATATATCTGAATATGTTGAATAAACATACTGCCACTATTTTCACCACCAAAGAATAGCAGTGTGGTTTTAATATGATTTGACTCTTTGCAGGCTGTCACGCTGTCTAGTCACAGAGGAAGGCTGTGCTTCTCTGGTCTCAGCTCTGAGGTCAAACCCCTCACACCTGAGAGAGCTGGACCTGAGCTACAATCACCCAGGAGACTCAGGAGTCAGACTGCTCTCTGCTGGACTGGAGGATCCACACTGCAGACTGGAGAAACTCAAGTATGTAGAGGGTTTATGTCCATGTTCATATCAGACATGTTTGACTTATCAGGCTGGTTAAGACAAACATTCTGACCAACACTTGGACAAAGTTATATGCTGACTGTGTGTGTGTGTGTCTAGTGTGTTTCACACACGCATAGTTATACACTGGACACAAACAGTGTGTGTGTGTGTGTGTGTGTGTGTGTGTGTGTGTGTGTGTGTGTGTGTGTGTGTGTGTGTGTGAGTTCAGGTGTATCCCTCAATGACTGTCTGTTCTTCTGCTTACCGCTACAGTGTGGAACATGGTGGAGAGAACAGAATGAAACCTGGGCCTAGAAAATGTGAGTGTTGACTGCTGTGAAGAATATGACTAAGAATAAGTCTTAATTCAAGTTAAGTCAAAGTCAAAGACCACCATCATTACTTACTTGGTCATATTAAATATTGATACCTAGAAACATCTACATTAAATTAATTAGTGAAAAGTGAGCTAACATTCTAATGTGAATGATGATGATTTCTAATATTGTGTCTGGTTTCATCCATCAGATGTCTGTGATCTCACACTGGACTCAAACACAGTAAACAGACTCCTCTCTCTGTCTGAGGAGAACAGAAAGTTGACACGTAGGAGAGAGGAGCAGCCGTATCCTGATCACCCAGAGAGATTTGAGGACTGTGGACAGGTGCTGTGTAGAGAGGGCCTGACTGGGCGCTGTTACTGGGAGGTAGAGTGGAGTGGGAGAATGGGGGCTGTTATAGGAGTGACATATAAAGGAATCAACAGGAGAGGAATGGGTAATGACTGTTTTCTTGGATACAATGACAAGTCCTGGAGTCTGATCTGCTCTGACAACAGTTCCTATGCCAGGCACAATAATAATCCCACTACCATAGACGTCCCCTCCTCCAGCTCCCACAGAGTAGGAGTGTATCTGGACTGGCCAGCCGGCACTCTGTCCTTCTATAGAGCCTCCTCTGACACACTGACCCACCTGATCACATTCACCTCCACATTCACTGAGCCCCTCTATCCAGGGTTTTGGCTTTGGGGTTATTATGGTGACTATGTGTCCCTCTGTCAGTGATACACACACTGGACACACACATACTGGACACACACACACACACACACACACAGGACACACACATACACACACTGGACAAACACTGGACAAACACACACTGGACACACACACACACACACACACACACACACACTAGACAAACACACACACACTGGACAATCACACACAGACTGGACAAACACACACACACTGGACAAGCAAACACACACACAAACACAGTGGACAAACACACACACACACTGGACACACACACACACTGGACAAATGCACACACACTGGACAAACAAACACACACACACACTGGACAAACAAACACACACACACTAGACAAACAAACACACACACACACACACACACACACACACACACACACACACACACACACACACACACACACTGGACAAACACACACACACTGGACAAACAAACACACACACAAACACACACTCACACACACACACACACACACACACACACACAGTGGACACACACACACTGGACACACAGGACACACACACACTGGTCACACACACACACACACTGGACAAACACACACACTGGACACACACTTCACACACACACACACACATATGCGTCTTCCTATAATTGTGAGGACCTTGACCCAGGACCTTCAAATGAGGACCATCATTTCTGATAGAAATGGGAACAAACAGACACCTCATTCCAGCACTAAGTGGTCCCACAAACACAGAGTTGAAAATATTACAGGAATATTCTGCAAATGTTGATGAAGACGTCACTCAATCCATCCAAAACAACATGCAGTCTTTCCACAAGTCGCAGGTTGACGTTTGTCATGAATCTTGACCTGGAGGCAGAACTGTGTGATTTCCTCTAGATATGCCAGCTGCAAAGTCAAAATTGGCTGTGGAAAATAATGTTGTTTTATCGTCTTAATTTAAGGGAAGGATTAGCAGTGTGGTTGGGATTAAGGTTTGGATTAAAATCAGATGTTATTACTTTGTGCCTGTGCCAGCTAGTGACCACTTTGCTGAACTGCCTCCAGAACAAGATTCATGACAATAAATGCCAACCTGCCTCCCAGTCATCCCCTCCTTATCTTTACAAGGCTGCAGAACATGCAAGCTAGTGATGTGGGGGTTCTCTCATAACGCTCAGTCCCCAGGTGGGTAGATGGCAGGTTGTATAAAGAGAAGCTAGTGATGTGGGGGTTCTCTCATAACCCTCAGTCCCCAGGTGGGTAGATGGCAGGTTGTATAAAGTGAAGCTAGTGATGTGGGGGTTCTCTCATAACCCTCAGTCCCCAGGTGGGTAGATGGCAGGTTGAATAAAGAGAAGCTAGTGATGTGGGGGTTCTCTCATAACCCTCAGTCCCCAGGTGGGTAGATGACAGGTTGAATAAAGAGAAGCTAGTGATGTGGGGGTTCTCTCATAACCCTCGGTCCCCAGGTGGGTAGATGGCAGGTTGTATAAAGAGAAGCTAGTGATGTGGGGGTTCTCTCATAACCCTCAGTCCCCAGGTGGGTAGATGGCAGGTTGTATAAAGAGAAGCTAGTGATGTGGGGGTTCTCTCATAACCCTCAGTCCCCAGGTGGGTAGATGGCAGGTTGTATAAAGAGAAGCTAGTGATGTGGGGGTTCTCTCATAACCCTCAGTCCCCAGGTGGGTAGATGGCAGGTTGTATAAAGAGAAGCTAGTGATGTGGGGGTTCTCTCATAACCCTCAGTCCCCAGGTGGGTAGATGGCAGGTTGTATAAAGAGAAGCTAGTGATGTGGGGGTTCTCTCATAACCCTCAGTCCCCAGGTGGGTAGATGGCAGGTTGTATAAAGAGAAGCTAGTGATGTGGGGGTTCTCTCATAACCCTCAGTCCCCAGGTGGGTAGATGGCAGGTTGTATAAAGAGAAGCTAGTGATGTGGGGGTTCTCTCATAACCCCCCGTCCCCAGGTGGGTAGATGGCAGGTTGTATAAAGAGAAGCTAGTGATGTGGGGGTTCTCTCATAACCCCCAGTCCCCAGGTGGGTAGATGACAGGTTGTATAAAGAGAAGCTAGTGATGTGGGGGTTCTCTCATAACCCTCAGTCCCCAGGTGGGTAGATGGCAGGTTGAATAAAGAGAAGCTAGTGATGTGGGGGTTCTCTCAGAACCCTCAGTCCCCAGGTGGGTAGATGGCAGGTTGTATAAAGAGAAGCTAGTGATGTGGGGGTTCTCTCATAACCCTCAGTCCCCAGGTGGGTAGATGGCAGGTTGTATAAAGAGAAGCTAGTGATGTGGGGGTTCTCTCATAACCCTCAGTCCCCAGGTGGGTAGATGGCAGGTTGTATAAAGAGAAGCTAGTGATGTGGGGGTTCTCTCATAACCCTCAGTCCCCAGGTGGGTAGATGGCAGGTTGTATAAAGAGAAGCTAGTGATGTGGGGGTTCTCTCATAACCCTCAGTCCCCAGGTGGGTAGATGGCAGGTTGTATAAAGAGAAGCTAGTGATGTGGGGGTTCTCTCATAACCCTCAGTCCCCAGGTGGGTAGATGGCAGGTTGTATAAAGAGAAGCTAGTGATGTGGGGGTTCTCTCATAACCCTCAGTCCCCAGGTGGGTAGATGGCAGGTTGTATAAAGAGAAGCTAGTGATGTGGGGGTTCTCTCATAACCCCCCGTCCCCAGGTGGGTAGATGGCAGGTTGTATAAAGAGAAGCTAGTGATGTGGGGGTTCTCTCATAACCCCCAGTCCCCAGGTGGGTAGATGACAGGTTGTATAAAGAGAAGCTAGTGATGTGGGGGTTCTCTCATAACCCTCAGTCCCCAGGTGGGTAGATGGCAGGTTGAATAAAGAGAAGCTAGTGATGTGGGGGTTCTCTCAGAACCCTCAGTCCCCAGGTGGGTAGATGGCAGGTTGTATAAAGAGAAGCTAGTGATGTGGGGGTTCTCTCATAACCCTCAGTCCCCAGGTGGGTAGATGGCAGGTTGTATAAAGAGAAGCTAGTGATGTGGGGGTTCTCTCATAACCCTCAGTCCCCAGGTGGGTAGATGGCAGGTTGTATAAAGAGAAGCTAGTGATGTGGGGGTTCTCTCATAACCCTCAGTCCCCAGGTGGGTAGATGGCAGGTTGTATAAAGAGAAGCTAGTGATGTGGGGGTTCTCTCATAACCCTCAGTCCCCAGGTGGGTAGATGGCAGGTTGTATAAAGAGAAGCTAGTGATGTGGGGGTTCTCTCATAACCCTCAGTCCCCAGGTGGGTAGATGGCAGGTTGTATAAAGAAAAGCTAGTGATGTGGGGGTTCTCTCATAACCCTCAGTCCCCAGGTGGGTAGATGGCAGGTTGTATAAAGAGAAGCTAGTGATGTGGGGGTTCTCTCATAACCCTCAGTCCCCAGGTGGGTAGATGGCAGGTTGTATAAAGAGAAGCTAGTGATGTGGGGGTTCTCTCATAACCCTCAGTCCCCAGGTGGGTAGATGGCAGGTTGAATAAAGAGAAGCTAGTGATGTGGGGGTTCTCTCATAACCCTCAGTCCCCAGGTGGGTAGGTGGCAGGTTGAATAAAGAGAAGCTAGTTATGTGGGGGTTCTCTCATAACCCTCAGTCCCCAGGTGGGTAGATGGCAGGTTGAATAAAGAGAAGCTAGTGATGTGGGGGTTCCCTCATAACCCTCAGTCCCCAGGTGGGTAGATGGCAGGTTGTATAAAGAGAAGCTAGTGATGTGGGGGTTCTCTCATAACCCTCAGTCCCCAGGTGGGTAGATGGCAGGTTGAATAAAGAGAAGCTAGTGATGTGGGGGTTCTCTCATAACCCTCAGTCCCCAGGTGGGTAGATGGCAGGTTGTATAAAGAGAAGCTAGTGATGTGGGGGGTTCTCTCATAACCCTCAGTCCCCAGGTGGGTAGATGGCAGGTTGTATAAAGAGAAGCTAGTGATGTGGGGGTTCTCTCATAACCCTCAGTCCCCAGGTGGGTAGGTGGCAGGTTGAATAAAGAGAAGCTAGTGATGTGGGGGTTCTCTCATAACCCTCAGTCCCCAGGTGGGTAGATGGCAGGTTGTATAAAGAGAAGCTAGTGATGTGGGGGTTCTCTCATAACCCTCAGTCCCCAGGTGGGTAGATGGCAGGTTGTATAAAGAGAAGCTAGTGATGTGGGGGTTCTCTCATAACCCTCAGTCCCCAGGTGGGTAGATGGCAGGTTGTATAAAGAGAAGCTAGGTATGTGGGGGTTCTCTCATAACCCTCAGTCCCCAGGTGGGTAGATGGCAGGTTGTATAAAGAGAAGCTAGTGATGTGGGGGTTCTCTCATAACCCTCAGTCCCCAGGTGGGTAGATGGCAGGTTGTATAAAGAGAAGCTAGTGATGTGGGGGTTCTCTCATAACCCTCAGTCCCCAGGTGGGTAGATGGCAGGTTGAATAAATAGAAGCTAGTGATGTGGGGGTTCTCTCATAACCCTCAGTCCCCAGGTGGGTAGATGGCAGGTTGTATAAAGAAAAGCTAGTGATGTGGGGGTTCTCTCATAACCCTCAGTCCCCAGGTGGGTAGATGGCAGGTTGTATAAAGAGAAGCTAGTGATGTGGGGGTTCTCTCATAACCCTCAGTCCCCAGGTGGGTAGATGGCAGGTTGTATAAAGAGAAGCTAGTGATGTGGGGGTTCTCTCATAACCCTCAGTCCCCAGGTGGGTAGATGGCAGGTTGAATAAAGAGAAGCTAGTGATGTGGGGGTTCTCTCATAACCCTCAGTCCCCAGGTGGGTAGGTGGCAGGTTGAATAAAGAGAAGCTAGTTATGTGGGGGTTCTCTCATAACCCTCAGTCCCCAGGTGGGTAGATGGCAGGTTGAATAAAGAGAAGCTAGTGATGTGGGGGTTCCCTCATAACCCTCAGTCCCCAGGTGGGTAGATGGCAGGTTGTATAAAGAGAAGCTAGTGATGTGGGGGTTCTCTCATAACCCTCAGTCCCCAGGTGGGTAGATGGCAGGTTGAATAAAGAGAAGCTAGTGATGTGGGGGTTCTCTCATAACCCTCAGTCCCCAGGTGGGTAGATGGCAGGTTGTATAAAGAGAAGCTAGTGATGTGGGGGGTTCTCTCATAACCCTCAGTCCCCAGGTGGGTAGATGGCAGGTTGTATAAAGAGAAGCTAGTGATGTGGGGGTTCTCTCATAACCCTCAGTCCCCAGGTGGGTAGGTGGCAGGTTGAATAAAGAGAAGCTAGTGATGTGGGGGTTCTCTCATAACCCTCAGTCCCCAGGTGGGTAGATGGCAGGTTGTATAAAGAGAAGCTAGTGATGTGGGGGTTCTCTCATAACCCTCAGTCCCCAGGTGGGTAGATGGCAGGTTGTATAAAGAGAAGCTAGTGATGTGGGGGTTCTCTCATAACCCTCAGTCCCCAGGTGGGTAGATGGCAGGTTGTATAAAGAGAAGCTAGGTATGTGGGGGTTCTCTCATAACCCTCAATCCCCAGGTTGGTAGATGGCAGGT
This sequence comes from Salvelinus namaycush, assembly GCF_016432855.1. Lineage (NCBI taxonomy): Eukaryota > Metazoa > Chordata > Actinopteri > Salmoniformes > Salmonidae > Salvelinus > Salvelinus namaycush. The sequence continues at coordinate 29,290 of NW_024061145.1, forward strand.
TGTATAAAGAGAAGCTAGTGATGTGGGGGTTCTCTCATAACCCTCAGTCCCCAGGTGGGTAGATGGCAGGTTGAATAAAGAGAAAACAATCAACTTCATAAAAAAGGACACCTTTCTTTCCATGACAAACTGACCAGGTGTAACTCAATATTAGGAAGGTGTCCTTAATATGTTGTTCACTCAGTGTCTCTGACCCTTTACATAACAGGCAATCCCCTTTGCCAGGAACCTTCTATACATTTTCCCAAATGCTTTCACACTGATGCTCTCTCACAGCTGCTCCAGGACCTCTTAGGTTGAGGAGTCATTCTCTACAAACCTAATCACAGCTGCTCCAGGACCTCTTAGGTTGAGGAGTCATTCTCTACAAACCTAATCACAGCTGCTCCAGGGCCTCCTGGGTTGAGGAGTCATTCTCTTCTAACCTAATCACAGCTGCTCCAGGACCTCTTAGGTTGAGGAGTCATTCTCTACAAACCTAATCACAGCTGCTCCAGGACCTCTTAGGTTGAGGAGTCATTCTCTTCTAACCTAATCACAGCTGCTCCAGGGCCTCCTGGGTTGAGGAGTCATTCTCTTCTATCCTAATCACAGCTGCTCCAGGGCCTCCAGGGTTGAGGAGTCATTCTCTTCTAACCTAATCACAGCTGCTCCAGGGCCTCCTGGGTTGAGGAGTCATTCTCTTCTATCCTAATCACAGCTGCTCCAGGACCTCCTGGGTTGAGGAGTCATTCTCTTCTAACCTAATCACAGCTGCTCCAGGGCCTCCTGGGTTGAGGAGTCATTCTCTTCTAACCTAATCACAGCTGCTCCAGGGCCTCCTGGGTTGAGGAGTCATTCTCTTCATTCTAATCACAGCTGCTCCAGGGCCTCCTGGGTTGAGGAGTCATTCTCTTCATTCTAATCACAGCTGCTCCAGGGCCTCCTGGGTTGAGGAGTCATTCTCTTCTAACCTAATCACAGCTGCTCCAGGGCCTCCTGGGTTGAGGAGTCATTCTCTTCTAACCTAATCACAGCTGCTCCAGGGCCTCCTGGGTTGAGGAGTCATTATCTTCTAACCTAATCACAGCTGCTCCAGGACCTCCTGGGTTGAGGAGTCATTCTCTTCTATCCTAATCACAGCTGCTCCAGGGCCTCCTGGGTTGAGGAGTCATTCTCTTCTAACCTAATCACAGCTGCTCCAGGGCCTCCTGGGTTGAGGAGTCATTCTCTTCATTCTAATCACAGCTGCTCCAGGGCCTCCTGGGTTGAGGAGTCATTCTCTTCTATCCTAATCACAGCTGCTCCAGGGCCTCTTGGGTTGAGGAGTCATTCTCTTCATTCTAATCACAGCTGCTCCAGGGCCTCCTGGGTTGAGGAGTCATTCTCTTCTAACCTAATCACAGCTGCTCCAGGGCCTCCTGGGTTGAGGAGTCATTCTCTTCATTCTAATCACAGCTGCTCCAGGGCCTCCTGGGTTGAGGAGTCATTCTCTTCATTCTAATCACAAACAAAGACCAGATTCAAACCAATGAACATGATGGTCCCACACAGTAGGGGGGAGATTTCCTCTAGATATGCCAGCTGTAAAGTCAGATTGTGTCTATTACATGATGGTCCAACTCAGTAGGGGGGAGATTTCCTCTAGATATGCCAGCTGCAAAGTCAAAATTGTCTTACAGTTTTTTACAATCGCTAACATCCTTTTGTCCTTTAATCTGTCGTCACATTTTCAAAACTCTAAACACAATTAGCACAACATGTGTCTTGTTGTGAACCATTAACACAATTCATGTTGTTTTCACAGAATATGCATTCAATTAACACATTTCTAAAACACTTACATTTTCTTTACATACAAGCTTGCCCAATACCAAAATGATGGATCTTTCTCATCTTATTTACAAATGCTTCCACACAGCATTCCAGAAATGAAGACCTGATGTTCATTAAATACAGTATAAAGCCTCTCCTTCTGCAACAACAGCAGATCAAAGCTGTATTGAAAAAACTGATAAGCATTTTTGAATGAACAGATCATTGAAACATTGACAAATATCTGATTTACATTAAGTTGTGTCAAATAGACCAACCACATCTGATTCCAATATCAATCAGAGACATAGCCAGGTGTTGAAGTTCTTTCAGTTACATGGACATACACAGGAGGACTCTTTGGATTGATTTAGTTCAATGTGGATACAGAACAACACAGAGGATTAGAGAGAGAACAAATAATGTCTGGACCAGGGAGAGGAGTAGTTGGACCAGAGAGAGGAGTAGCTGGACCAGAGAGAGGAGTAGTTGGACCAGGGAGAGGAGTAACTAGACCAGGGAGAGGAGTAGCTGGACCAGGGAGAGGAGTAACTAGACCAGGGAGAGGAGTAGCTGGACCAGGGAGAGGAGTAGCTGGACCAGGGAGAGGAGTAGTTGGACCAGGGAGAGGAGTAACTAGACCAGGGAGAGGAGTAGCTGGACCAGGGAGAGGAGTAGCTGGACCAGGGAGAGGAGTAGCTGGACCAGGGAGAGGAGTAGCTGGACCAGGGAGAGGAGTAGTTGGACCAGGGAGAGGAGTAGTTGGACCAGGGAGAGGAATAGTTGGACCAGGGAGAGGAGTAGTTGGACAAGGGAGAGGAGTATTTGGACCAGGGAGAGGAGTAGTTGGACCAGGGAGAGGAGTAGTTGGACCAGGGAGAGGAGTAACTAGACCAGGGAGAGGAGTAGCTGGACCAGGGAGAGGAGTGGCTGGACCAGGGAGAGGAGTAGCTGGACCAGGGAGAGGAGTAGTTGGACCAGGGAGAGGAGTAGTTGGACCAGGGAGAGGAATAGTTGGACCAGGGAGAGGAGTAGTTGGACCAGGGAGAGGAGTAGCTGGACCAGGGAGAGGAGTAGCTGGACCAGGGAGAGGAGTAGTTGGACCAGGGAGAGGAATAGTTGGACTAGGGAGAGGAGTAGTTGGAGCAGGGAGAGGAGTAGTTGGACCAGGGAGAGAAGTAGTTGGACCAGGCAGAGGAGTAGCTGAACCAGGGAGAGGAGTAGTTGGATCAGGGAGAGGAGTAGTTGGACCAGGGAGAGGAGTAGTTGGACCAGGGAGAGGAGTATTTGGACCAGGGAGAGGAGTAGTTGGACCAGGGAGAGGAGTAGTTGGACCAGGGAGAGGAGTAGTTGGACCAGGGAGAGGAGTAGTTGGACCAGGGAGAGGAGTAGTTGGACCAGGGAGAGGAGTAGTTGGACCAATTTGGAGGTAGAAAGTGTGTGATCATCAGCCATATGACCAAATGTCCCTCCTGGATGCAATGGATGCCGGCTGCAGAGACATCTCAGCTGAGGACTGCCAGGGGAGGATAAGGCCTGCCAAGCGTGTCTATCCAAGGTGCAGAGACATCTCAGCTGAAGACTGCCAGGGGAGGTTATTAAGGCCTGACAAGCGTTTCTATCCAAGGTGCAGAGACATCTCAGCTGAAGACTGCCAGGGGAGGTTATTAAGGCCTGACAAGCGTTTCTATCCAAGGTGTAGAGACATCTCAGCTGAAGACTACCAGGGGAGGATAAGGCCTGACAAGCGTTTCTATCCAAGGTGCAGAGCGAAAGATGACATACGATGTGGTGTGGACGAGAACATGTGGTCAAATGCTGAAGATGGTATAGATTAGAACAGGACTGTGCATGTTTCTGTTTTTTCCCTTCTGAGCCTTATTCTGTGTAATTGTATTTTATTTTACACATCTGGAACCACAGGCCATGTATGTTGGATGTGTTGTTGAACCAAAGGTCATGTATGTTGGATGTGTTGTTGAACCAAAGGCCATGTCTGTTGGATGTGTTGTTGAACCAAAGGTCATGTATGTTGGATGTGATGTTGAACCACAGGTCATGTATGTTGGATGTGTTGTTGAACCAAAGGTCATGTATGTTGGATGTGTTGTTGAACCAAAGGTCATGTATGTTGGATGTGATGTTGAACTACAGGTCATGTATGTTGGATGTGTTGTTGAACCAAAGGTCATGTATGTTGGATGTGATGTTGATCACTGTCAGTAATTTCATGTTGCTAATAAAGATTTTACTGCAGCAATTCTGTCACTTACTATTTGTTTCTACTGTACATTCTATAAAGTTAAGATGACTCGTTCACTTTTAGATAGTATGTTGCCAAAAATGCACACATTCAACACTCATCCAAAAAATGTAGAGTGGTTTACAGTAAAATGTAGAGTGGTTTACAGTAAAATGTAGAGTGGTTTACAGTAAAATGTAGAGTGGTTTACAGTAAAATGTAGAGTGGTTTACAGTGAAAGGAAACTGAATTTTGAAAAACAATGGATTTCATATGGTCTATTGTCTGCAGGTAGAACTGAGACATGAACAGTTATGCAGTTTTTGTAATGACATCAACGATTAGTATTAGAGAGAGAGAGAGAGAGAGAGACAGTTTTTGCAATGCCATCAACTGTTAGTATTAGAGAGAGAGAGAGAGAGAGAGAGAGACAGTTTTTGCAATGCTATCAACTGTTAGTATTAGAGAGAGAGAGAGAGAGAGACAGTTTTTGCAATGCCATCAACTGTTAGTATTAGAGAGAGAGAGAGAGAGAGACAGTTTTTGCAATGCTATCAACTGTTAGTATTAGAGAGAGAGAGAGAGAGAGACAGTTTTTGCAATGCCATCAACTGTTAGTATTAGAGAGAGAGAGAGAGAGAGAGAGAGAGACAGTTTTTGCAATGCTATCAACTGTTAGTATTAGAGAGAGAGAGAGAGAGAGACAGTTTTTGCAATGCCATCAACTGTTAGTATTAGAGAGAGAGAGAGAGAGAGAGACAGTTTTTGCAATGCTATCAACTGTTAGTATTAGAGAGAGAGAGAGAGAGAGACAGTTTTTGCAATGCCATCAACTGTTAGTATTAGAGAGAGAGAGAGAGAGAGAGAGACAGTTTTTGCAATGCCATCAACTGTTAGTATTAGAGAGAGAGAGAGAGAGACAGTTTTTGCAATGCCATCAACTGTTAGTATTAGAGAGAGAGAGAGAGAGAGACAGTTTTTGCAATGCCATCAACTGTTAGTATTAGAGAGAGAGAGAGAGAGAGACAGTTTTTGCAATGCCATCAACTGTTAGTATTAGAGAGAGAGAGAGAGAGAGAGAGACAGTTTTTGCAATGCTATCAACTGTTAGTATTAGAGAGAGAGACAGTTTTTGCAATGCCATCAACGGTTAGTATTAGAGAGAGAGACAGTTTTTGTAATGCCATCAACTGTTAGTATTTTGAAAGTCGGTACTAAAAGTTGGTACTAAAACATAATACTTCTTGGAACTTTTGAGTCAAGGATATGTTTCTGTACATGTCTGGATTATCTAGTTAATTATAAAAATATATAGTTGTTCCATTGGTTGGCTGTGTGTGAGAGAGAGAGAGAGAGAGAGAATCAGAGAGAAAAAGATGGAGACAGAGAGAGACAAAGAGAGAGGGAATGTGAGAGAGAACAGGCCTGAACCTGAAAAAAAGAATAGTTGAGCAAATGAAAGTAACTTTCGACGACCAAATGATCATTCCAGAGTCTGCTTCTGTTGAGAGAGAAATAAAAGGTAAGACAACAATTGTTATGTGTATTCATATAGTTGATGATATTGTTATGTGTATTCATATAGTTGATGATATTGTTATGTGTATTCATATAGTTGATGATATTGTTATGTGTATTCATGTAGTTGATGATATTGTTATGTGTATTAATATAGTTGATGATATTGTTATGTGTATTCATATAGTTGATGATATTGTTATGTGTATTCATATAGTTGATGATATTGTTATGTGTATTCATGTAGTTGATGATATTGTTATGTGTATTCATATAGTTGATGATATTGTTATGTGTATTCATATAGTTGATGATATTGTTATGTGTATTCATATAGTTGATGATATTGTTATATGTATTCATATAGTTGATGATATTGTTATGTGTATTCATATAGTTGATGATATTGTTATGTATGTTCATATAGTTGATGATATTGTTATGTGTATTCATATAGTTGATGATATTGTTATGTGTATTCATATAGTTGATGATATTGTTATGTGTATTCATATAGTTGATGATATTGTTATATGTATTCATATAGTTGATGATATTGTTATATGTATTCATATAGTTGATGATATTGTTATGTGTATTCATATAGTTGATGATATTGTTATGTGTATTCATATAGGTGATGATATTGTTATGTGTATTCATATAGTTGAAGATATTGTTATGTGTATTCATATAGTTGATGATATTGTTATGTGTATTCATATAGTTGATGATACTGTTATGTATATTCATATAGTTGATGATATTGTTATGTGTATTAATATAGTTGATGATATTGTTATGTGTATTCATATAGTTGATGATATTGTTATGTGTATTAATATAGTTGATGATATTGTTATGTGTATTCATATAGTTGATGATATTGTTACGTGTATTCATATAGTTGATGATATTGTTATGTGTATTCATATAGTTGATGATATTGTTATGTGTATTCATATAGTTGATGATATTGTTATGTGTAGTCATATAGTTGATGATATTGTTATGTGTATTCATATAGTTGATGATATTGTTATGTGTATTCATATAGTTCATGATATTGTTATGTGTATTCATATAGTTGATGATATTGTTATGTGTATTCATATAGTTGATGATATTGTTATGTGTATTCATATAGTTGATGGTGTTGTTATGTGTATTCATATAGTTGATGATATTGTTATGTGTATTCATATAGTTGATGATATTGTTATGTGTATTCATATAGTTGATGATATTGTTATGTGTAGTCATAATAAATTAGATACGGGGGGGTGAATTTGTTCCGTTCCCATCTGTGTTCCCCAGGGTGATCTCCTACTGTATCATAGGTCTCTAGACTTGTCTTCTCTAACAGGCTTAAAACACAACAAGCAACAAACAAACATTTTCTCTTTCTAATCTACTGTTAATGCTTTTCACTCAGGAAAGTTTGTTGTGTGACAGAGAGACAAACAAATATTTTGAAAAGCCTAACAACAAAGTTTACTTCCTCAACACAGGTTGTGCCCACCTTAGTAAAAGGTTTGGCAACGGAAACCGTTTAGTTCACATTGTACAGCGTTTGGAGTTAACGGTTTATGCAACATTTTAAACTAATGGCTGTGGAGTAAACTATTGAATATGACCCAGGTACTATCATATAATTCGGCATGTTGATACCTGCCTGATGCTGAAACCTGAACGTAGCCTGAGGGGTGTACTATGATGCAAGCTAGATATACTGGTTTTCTAAAGCTAGCCAGATTCAGTTAGCTTCATGTTCCAGCTCAGGCCTCATCCATCAGAATATACAGAGCGCTAGCCAGGTTCAGTTAGCTTCACATTCCAGCTCAGGCCTCATCCATCAGAATATACAGAGCGCTAGCCAGGTTCAGTTAGCTTCACATTCCAGCTCAGGCCTCATCCATCAGAATATACAGAGCGCTAGCCAGGTTCATTTAGCGTCACATTACAGCTCAGGCCTCATCCATCAGAATATACAGAGCGCTAGTCATCAGGAAGTCCAGAGAGGACATATTTGTTATGCAGATGAATGAGGACCCAAAAGCGACTTAACAAAAACAGAGTCTTTATTCCAAACTTAAACAAAACGGTACTCCTGGATATATCTTAGATGACACCTGCTCACACGCAGCATCTGATGAAGGCAAAAACACGACAGGGCGGAACCAGGACGCCTGCTCACACGCAGCATCTGATGAAGGCAAAAACACGACAGGGCGGAACCAGGACACGGAACAGCAAACATCAAACAAAGATCCGACAAGGACAGAAGCGGAAAACAGAGGGAGAAATAGGAACTCTAATCAGAGGGCAAAATAGGGGACAGGTGTGAAAGATTAAATGAGGTAGTTAGGAGAATGAGGAACAGCTGGGAGCAGGAACGGAACGATAGAGAGAGAGCGAGAGAGGAAGAGAGGGAGGGGAAGAGAGAGGGAAAGAACCTACTAAGACCAGCAGAGGGAGACAAATGGAAGGGAAGCACAGGGACAAGACATGATAATCAAAAGACAAAACATGACAGTACCCCCCCACTCACCGAGCGCCTCCTGGCGCACTCGAGGAGGAACCCTGGCGGCAACGGAGGAAATCATTAATCAACGAGCGGTCCAGCACGTCCCGAGATGGAACCCAACTCCTCTCCTCAGGACCGTAACCCTCCCAATCCACTAAGTACTGGTGACCACGTCCCCGAGAACGCATGTCCATGATCTTCCGTACCTTGTAAATAGGTGCGCCCTCGACAAGGACGGGAGGGGGGGAGGGAAGACGAACGGGAGCGCGAAGAAAAGGCTTGACACAAGAGACATGGAAGACAGGGTGGACGCGACGAAGATGTCGCGGAAGAAGCAGTCGCACAGCGACAGGATTGACGACCTGAGAGACACGGAACGGACCAATGAACCGCGGAGTCAACTTGCGAGAAGCTGTCGTAAGGGGAAGGTTACGAGTGGAAAGCCACACTCTCTGACCGCGACAATACCTAGGACTCTTAATCCTACGTTTATTGGCGGCTCTCACAGTCTGCGCCCTGTAACGGCAAAGTGCAGACCTGACCCTCCTCCAAGTGCGCTCACAACGTTGGACAAAAGCCTGAGCGGAGGGAACGCTGGACTCGGCGAGCTGGGACGAGAACAGAGGAGGCTGGTAACCAAGACTACTCTGAAACGGAGATAGCCCTGTAGCAGACGAAGGAAGCGAGTTGTGAGCGTACTCAGCCCAGGGGAGCTGTTCTGCCCAAGACGCAGGGTTTCGAAACGAAAGGCTGCGTAAAATGCGACCAATCGACTGATTGGCCCTTTCTGCTTGACCGTTAGACTGGGGATGAAACCCGGAAGAGAGACTGACGGAAGCACCGATCAAACGACAGAACTCCCTCCAAAACTGTGACGTGAATTGCGGACCTCTGTCTGAAACGGCGTCTAACGGGAGGCCATGAATTCTGAACACATTCTCAATGATGATTTGTGCCGTCTCCTTAGCGGAAGGAAGCTTAGCGAGGGGAATGAAATGTGCCGCCTTAGAGAACCTATCGATAACCGTAAGAATCACAGTCTTCCCCGCAGACGAAGGCAGACCGGTAATAAAGTCTAAGGCGATGTGAGACCATGGTCGAGAAGGAATGGGAAGCGGTCTGAGACGACCGGCAGGAGGAGAGTTACCTGACTTAGTCTGCGCGCAGTCCGAACAAGCAGCCACGAAACGGCGCGTGTCCCGCTCCTGAGTAGGCCACCAAAACCGCTGGCGAATAGAAGCAAGCGTACCCCGAACACCGGGGTGGCCAGCTAACTTGGCAGAATGAGCCCACTGAAGAACAGCCAGACGAGTAGGGACAGGAACAAACAGAAGGTTACTAGGACAAGCGCGCGGCGACGCAGTGTGAGTGAGCGCTTGCTTTACCTGTCTCTCAATTCCCCAGACAGTCAACCCGACAACACGCCCTTCAGGGAGAATCCCCTCGGGGTCGGTAGAAACCACAGAAGAACTAAAGAGACGGGATAAGGCATCAGGCTTGGTGTTCTTATTCCCCGGGCGATAGGAAATCACGAACTCGAAACGAGCGAAAAACAACGCCCAACGAGCTTGACGTGCATTAAGTCGTTTGGCAGAACGGATGTACTCAAGGTTCTTATGGTCAGTCCAAACGACAAAAGGAACGGTCGCCCCCTCCAACCACTGTCGCCATTCGCCTATGGCTAAGCGGATAGCGAGCAGTTCGCGGTTACCCACATCATAGTTGCGTTCCGATGGCGACAGGCGATGAGAAAAGTAAGCGCAAGGATGAACCTTATCGTCAGACTGGAAGCGCTGGGACAGAATGGCTCCCACGCCCACCTCTGAAGCGTCAACCTCGACAATAAATTGTTTAGTGACGTCAGGAGTAACAAGGATAGGAGCGGATGTAAAACGCTTCTTGAGGAGATCAAAAGCTCCCTGGGCGGAACCGGACCACTTAAAGCAAGTCTTGACAGAAGTCAGAGCTGTGAGAGGGGCAGCCACTTGACCGAAATTACGAATGAAACGCCGATAGAAATTAGCGAAACCGAGAAAGCGCTGCAACTCGACACGTGACTTAGGGACGGGCCAATCGCTGACAGCCTGGACCTTAGCGGGATCCATCTGAATGCCTTCAGCGGAAATAACAGAACCAAGAAAAGTGACAGAGGAGACATGAAAGGCGCACTTCTCAGCCTTCACGTAGAGACAATTCTCTAAAAGGCGCTGGAGTACACGTCGAACGTGCTGAACATGAATCTCGAGTGACGGTGAAAAAATCAGGATATCGTCAAGGTAAACGAAAACAAAGATGTTCAGCATGTCTCTCAGTACATCATTGACTAATGCCTGAAAGACCGCTGGAGCATTAGAGAGACCGAACGGCAGAACCCGGTATTCAAAATGCCCTAACGGAGTGTTAAACGCCGTTTTCCACTCGTCCCCCTCTCTGATGCGTACGAGATGGTAAGCGTTACGAAGGTCCAACTTAGTAAAGAACCTGGCTCCCTGCAGCATCTCGAAGGCTGACGACATAAGGGGAAGCGGATAACGATTCTTAACCGTTATGTCATTCAGCCCTCGATAATCCACACAGGGGCGCAGAGTACCGTCCTTCTTCTTAACAAAGAAAAACCCCGCTCCGGCGGGAGAGGAAGAAGGCACCACGGTACCGGCGTTGAGAGAAACAGACAGATAATCCTCGAGAGCCTTACGTTCGGGAGCCGACAGAGAGTAAAGTCTACCCCGAGGGGGAGTGGTCCCCGGAAGGAGATCAATACAACAATCATACGACCGGTGAGGAGGAAGGGAGCTGGCTCTGGACCGACTGAAGACCGTGCGCAGATCATGATATTCCTCCGGCACTCCTGTCAAGTCACCAGGTTCCTCCTGAGTAGAGGGAACAGAAGACACAGGAGGGATAGCAGACATTAAACACTTCACATGACAAGAAACGTTCCAGGATAGGATAGAATTACTAGACCAATTAATAGAAGGATTATGACATACTAGCCAGGGATGACCCAAAACAACAGGTGTAAAAGGTGAACGAAAAATCAAAAAGGAAATGGTCTCACTGTGGTTACCAGATACTGTGAGGGTTAAAGGTAGTGTCTCACATCTGATACTGGGGAGAAGACTACCATCTAAGGCGAACATGGGCGTGGGCTTCCCTAACTGTCTGAGAGGAATGTCATGTTTCCGAGCCCATGCTTCGTCCATAAAACAACCCTCAGCCCCAGAGTCTATCAAGGCACTGCAGGAAGCAGCCGAACCGGTCCAGCGTAGATGGACCGACAAGGTAGTACAGGATCTTGATGGAGAGACCTGAGTAGTAGCGCTCACCAGTAGCCCTCCGCTTACTGATGAGCTCTGGCCTTTTACTGGACATGACATGACAAAATGTCCAGCAGAACCGCAATAGAGACAAAGGCGGTTGGTGATTCTCCGTTCCCTCTCCTTAGTCGAGATGCGAATACCTCCCAGCTGCATGGGCTCAGTCTCTGAGCTGATGGGAGAAGATGGTTGAGATGCGGAGAGGGGAAACACCGTTAACGCGAGCTCTCTTCCACGAGCTCGGTGACGAAGATCTACCCGTCGTTCTATGCGGATGGCGAGAGCAATCAAAGAGTCCACGCTGGAAGGAACCTCCCGGGAGAGAATCTCATCCTTAACCTCAGCGTGAAGTCCCTCCAGAAAACGAGCGAGCAACGCCGGCTCGTTCCAGTCACTGGATGCAGCAAGAGTGCGAAACTCTATAGAGTAATCCGTTATGGATCGATCACCTTGACATAGGGAAGCCAGGACCCTGGAAGCCTCCTTCCCAAAAACTGAACGATCAAAAACCCGTATCATCTCCTCTTTAAAGCTCTGATAATCGTTAGTACACTCAGCCCTTGCCTCCCAGATAGCTGTGCCCCACTCCCGAGCCCGACCAGTAAGGAGTGATATGACGTAGGCGATCCGAGCTCTCTCTCGTGAGTATGTGTTGGGCTGGAGAGAAAACACAATATCACACTGGGTCAGAAAGGAGCGGCACTCAGTGGGTTGCCCAGAGTAACATGGTGGGTTATTAACCCTAGGTTCCGAAGACTCGGAAGACCAGGAAGTAACAGGTGGCACGAGACGAAGACTCTGAAACTGTCCTGAGAGGTTGGAAACCTGAGCGGCCAGGGTCTCAACGGCATGACGAGCAGCAGACAATTCCTGCTCGTGTCTGCCGAGCATTGCTCCCTGGATCTCGATGGCAGTGTTGCGAGAATCCGTAGTCGCTGGGTCCATACTGGTCGGATCTTTCTGTTATGCAGATGAATGAGGACCCAAAAGCGACTTAACAAAAACAGAGTCTTTATTCCAAACTTAAACAAAACGGTACTCCTGGATATATCTTAGATGACACCTGCTCACACGCAGCATCTGATGAAGGCAAAAACACGACAGGGCGGAACCAGGACGCCTGCTCACACGCAGCATCTGATGAAGGCAAAAACACGACAGGGCGGAACCAGGACACGGAACAGCAAACATCAAACAAAGATCCGACAAGGACAGAAGCGGAAAACAGAGGGAGAAATAGGAACTCTAATCAGAGGGCAAAATAGGGGACAGGTGTGAAAGATTAAATGAGGTAGTTAGGAGAATGAGGAACAGCTGGGAGCAGGAACGGAACGATAGAGAGAGAGCGAGAGAGGAAGAGAGGGAGGGGAAGAGAGAGGGAAAGAACCTACTAAGACCAGCAGAGGGAGACAAATGGAAGGGAAGCACAGGGACAAGACATGATAATCAAAAGACAAAACATGACAATATTAATACAATTTTACAAAAATAATAATTCCTTCATTATTTCGAGATCACAACTCATTTTTCTCAGGATCATTACATAGTAAAAGTTGTTTTGATGAGATCACAAGATAATGTGTTTTTTTGTTTGTTTTTAGTGTTGTTTGTAACTTTAAAAAAAAACTTATTTCGTACATAATGTTGCTGCTACCGTCTCTTATGAGCGAAAATAACTTCTGGACATCAGAACATTTCCCTGTATATCATTATTTTATTTACTGCTGCTCTTTAACTACTTGTTACTTTTATTTCTTATTCTTATTCATATTTTGTAAACTATATTGTTTGTTAGGGGTTTGTAAGTCAGCATTTCACTGTAAGGTCTACACCTGTTGTATTCAGCACATGTGAATAATACAATTTGATTTGATTTGATTTGTTCATTTTCTCATGATCACAACATATATATTGTTGTTGCTGAGAACATGAGATAAACTGTATAATTAGGAGTGGACATATTGATGATAGAGTGACAGAGCCCACGGTGGGTCAGTATTACTGAGAACATGAGATAAACTGTATAATTAGGAGAGGACATATTGATGATAGAGTGACAGAGCCCACGGTGGGTCAGTATTACTGAGAACATGAGATAAACTGTATAATTAGGAGAGGACATATTGATGATAGAGTGACAGCAAGGCTTTCAGAGCCCACGGTGGATCAGTGCATATATTTTTATTGATTGCTAAACTAAGGGATGGTACATTTCGTGAAGACATCATGCTTCATTTATGTTTGGAGCTCATTGTCAGTTGAGGCAGCTAAGCCCTCGTGGGGCATACTAGTTAGCTATGTAGTCTTCTTATCTATTTTGGTTGTTAGCTAGCTAGCTAGTTAGCTATGTAGTCTTCTTATCTATGTTGGTTGTTAGCTAGCTAGCTAGTTAGCTATGTAGTCTTCTTATCTATGTTGGTTGTCAGCTAGCTAGCTAGTTAGCAATGTAGTCTTTCTGTGATGGTTGTCAGCTAGCTAGCTAGTTAGCTATGTAGTCTTCTTATCTATGTTGGTTGTCAGCTAGCTAGCTAGTTAGCTATGTAGTCTTTCTGTGATGGTTGTCAGCTAGTTAGCTATGTAGTCTTCTTATCTATGTTGGTTGTTAGCTAGCTAGCTAGTTAGCTATGTAGTCTTCTTATCTATGTTGGTTGTTAGCTAGCTAGCTAGTTAGCTATGTAGTCTTCTTATCTATGTTGGTTGTTAGCTTGCATAACTGATATGTGTATAATTGTAAGGGACACTTCATTATTTATGGATAATATTTACATGTACAGAGTGGGTGAGCTCCATTCCTGACAGGCTGATCAGATTCAATCAGGATGCTGCCTAGTTGGCTGTTTCTTAGGTAAAGCTCCATGCAGGCAGACTAGCTGTCGGTGCTTTATAGGCTGATGCATATAATCCAGAGTGGATGAGCTCTAATCCTGACAGGCTGATCAGATTGAATAGCAGCCTCAGAGGATGCTGCCTTGTAGGCTGTTTCATATGTAAGATTCCTAGCAGACAGACTACAGGAAGTATCTTCATTTATCAGCCTCTGAAGAAGTGACATTTTGTTTGGAGTGGACATGGACTGGAGGATCACACAGAACGACTGGAGGAGCTCGAGAAGGACATGTCTCTCCAGAGCAGGGCATCATTTAAAGAAGTGATAACGGGGGGGGGCATTAAGTGTAGAGGAGGATCAGTTGAAACTGAAGCTTCCCGGGGTCTGTGACTTCCGTCGTTTGGTGAGACGCAGATCTGTTAGAGAGCGTGTGGGAACGGAGAAGACATTGTCTGTGTTACTGAGTTTTGATGTCTTTTCCCGACAAGGTCAAGTTAGGACTTGTTAGTTTTCCTGTGGGAGGTTTTGTTCTGCACGTACTATGCTGTTTTAGGTGCCAAGTTTATGGGCATGTTGCAACAGTGTGTATGGGGGAGATGCCTAGATATGAGAAGTGTACAGGAGGGAGATGCCTAGATATGAGAAGTGTACAGGAGGGAGATGCCTAGATATGAGAAGTGTACAGGAGGGAGATGCCTAGATATGAGAAGTGTACAGGAGGGCATGAGACGAAGGAATGTGTGGTATCGGTTGAGAGACTTGTGTGTTAGTTTTGGGGGTGATCATGGGGCTGGAGATTGGAGGTGTCTGTTGAGAGACTTGTGTGTTAGTTTTGGGGGTGATTGTGGGGCTGGAGATCGGAGGTGTCTGTTGAGAGACTTGTGTGTTCGTTTTGGGGGTGATCATGGGGCTGGAGATTGGAGGTGTCTGTTGAGAGACTTGTGTGTTAGTTTTGGGGGTGATCATGGGGCTGGAGATCGGAGGTGTCTGTTGAGAGACTTGTGTGTTAGTTTTGGGGGTGATCATGGGGCTGGAGATCAGAGGTGTCTGCTGAGAGAAAGGCAGGTTGAGGTTGCCAGGGTTACAGTAGTACAGAAGGTGTCGTATGATGAAGCAGTGAAGAGAGTAGTAGAGGAAGATGGGTCCAGGGTGAGGGATCCTGAGAGGATCCCTGTGACTAGGCCGACTGAAATTGTGTTTTATTATTATTACACATTTGGAACCAAAAGCCATGTATGTTGGATTTGTCATTGATCTCTGGCAGCAATTTCATGTTGCTAATAAAGCTTTTACTGCAGCAATTCTGTCATTTACAAAAAAATTCTACAGTACATTATATAAAGTAAAGATGACTCATTCACTTTTAGATAGTATTGTCACGAACAGGCTCGAAGTTCGTAACAAAAAGGGAGACAACGTGGAGATAAGGAGTAACAAAAATATATTTATTAACTGAAATAACCTAAATACAATTAACAATGGTGTGTGTAGTCAGTAATGAGTAGTGTACGTGAGTGTTTGCGTGCATAAATGTGATAATGAGGGGTGTTGAAAGTTGCCAAAGCAAACAAACAAAACGGCCACAAAATTACAACAAACTCTAACAGTGTGTCTGCATGGAGAGAGTCTCCTCCATGAATGGGGAAGAGGTGTATTTTTCCCGGGACACACCCGAGCCCAGGTGTCCCATTTCGCTGACAACACTCCCGGCTCCGCCCACCGGCATCCTAATAAGGAAAACAAGAGCAAAGAGAGAATACGGCAGACAGAGTGGGAGGGTCGTCACAGTATGTTGACAAAGATGCTCACATTCGACACTCAACCCAAAAATGTAGAGTGGTTTACAGTAAAATGTAGAGTGTTTTACAGTAAAATGTAGAGTGGTTTACAGTAAAATGTAGAGTGGTTTACAGTAAAATGTAGAGTGGTTTACAGTAAAATGTAGAGTGGTTTACAGTAAAATGTAGAGTGGTTTACAGTAAAATGTAGAGTGTTTTACAGTAAAATGTAGAGTGGTTTACAGTGAAAGGAAACTGAATTATGAAAAACAATACATTTCATATTGTCTATTGTCTGCAGGTAGAACTGAGACATGAACAGTTATGCAGTTTTTGTAATGACATCAACTGTTAGTATTTTGGAAGTCGAAATAAAAGTTATATTTCTTCAAACTTTTGAATCAAGGATATGTTTCTGTACCTGTCTGTATTATTTAGTTAATAATTATTAGATTTTTTCCCCCCATTGTTTGCCTGTGAGAGAGAGAGAGTCAGAGAGAAAGAGCTAGAGGCAGAGAGACAAAGAGAGAGAGAGTCAGAGAGAAAGAGCTAGAGACAGAGGGAGACAAAGAGAGACAAAGAGAGAGGGTGTGTGAGAGAGAACAAGCCTGAACCTGAAGAAAAAAATGTTGAGCAAATGAAAGTAACTTTCTACGACCAAATGATCATCCAGACTCTGCTTCTGTTGAGAGATAAAAGGTAAGACAACGATTGTTATGTGTATTCATATAGTTGATGATATTGTTATGTGTATTAATATAGTTGATGATATTGTTATGTGTATTCATGTAGTTGATGATATTGTTATGTGTATTAATATAGTTGATGATATTGTTATGTGTATTCATATAGTTCATGATATTGTTATGTGTATTCATATAGTTGATGATATTGTTATGTGTATTCATATAGTTGATGATATTGTTATGTGTATTCATATAGTTGATGGTGTTGTTATGTGTATTCATATAGTTGATGATATTGTTATGTGTATTCATATAGTTGATGATATTGTTATGTGTATTCATATAGTTGATGATATTGTTATGTGTATTCATATAGTTGATGATATTGTTATGTGTATTCATATAGTTGATGATATTGTTATGTGTATTCATATAGTTGATGATATTGTTATGTATATTCATATAGTTGATGATATTGTTATGTGTATTCATATAGTTGATGATATTGTTATGTGTATTGTCGTGGAAATGTCCTGTATTACCAAATCATGAGAGAGCAAACCACACACAAGTCAGAGTATATTATAAAGTCCATCTTTAATTATATATGAGCTTCACCATAGCCCTGTGACTCTCAGATCATTTCAGTGTCTATAAATGAATTCTCTGATAGTGTCAACATAATGGCAACTGAGATCCTTTATAGCAAAGATCCACCCCCTAGTCGACATGACAAACCACAGGTCTTAGGAACATTACACAAAGGAAGACTTTACTTCAGAGAGGAGTATCCCATAGCCAGACAGCATTAGCTATAAATTATTGTTCAGTTTGCTCTCCTTCTCGTTCTTGGTTCGTTCTTCTTCTCCACTTAGGACCAAAACATTACCTCATCCAATGGCATATATCAATTGTCAATTCTAGATACCCCCATATCAAATACACCCCCTCCTGGACCAGATCACAGAGAGGAGTGACTGGCACACAGACATTATGGAGCCAACTAACTGGTTCCCCATTAATCACACCATCCCTTCACATGGTTTAGGAATAGTTACAGACACATTCACAGATATGACAAACCTGACCTCTCCCCTCTCTGGGCCCCAAGTAACTGGTTCCCCATTAATCACACCATCCCTTCACATGGAATAGTTACAGACACATTCACAGATAAGACAAACCTGACCTCTCCCCTCTCTGGGCCCCAAGTAACTTTTCCCACATAAGCATCTTATTTATCAATGTTACCTAAAGAATTCTGATTCTGCCACAACATTATTCATATAGTTGATGATATTATTTGTGGACAGAGTGTTATAATAGGCTAACATTCTTTAAAATGTATTTGATGTAAATTAGATACGGGGGGATGAATTCGTTCTGTGCCCATCTGTGTTCCCCAGGGTGATCTCCTACTCTGTCATAGGTCTATAGACTTGTCTTCTGAAAACAGGCTTTAAAACACAACAAGCAACAAACAAACATTTTCTCTTTCTAATCTGCTGTTAATGCTTTTCACTCAGGAAGGTACTTTGTGTGAAAGAGACAAATAAATATTTTGAAAAGCCTAACAACAAAGTTTACTTCCTCAACACAGGTTGTGCCCACCTTAGTAAAATGTTTGGCAATGGAAACCGTTTAGGTCACGTTGTACAGAGTTTGGCGTTAACGGTTTGTGCAACATTGTAAACTATTGGCTGTAGAGTAAACTATTGAATATGACCCAGGTTGTAGCCTACGACTCGGCTGTTGATACCTGCCTGATGCTGAAACCTGAACGTAGCCTGAGGGGTGAACTATGATACAAGATAGATATACTGGTTTTCTAAAGTTAGCCAGATTCAGTTAGCTTCACATTCCAGCTCAGGCCTCATCCATCAGAATATACAGAGTGTTAGCCAGGTCCAGTTAGCTTCACATTCCAGCTCAGGGCTCATCCATCAGAATATACAGAGACCTAGTCATCAGGAAGGTGCTCTCTCAGCAGAACGGAAAATATCTCAATGACTTGACATGTTCTGGTTGTGAATTCAGGCTACAAGGTGAGAATCCTGCCAGGGATTATTGTAAAGTGTGTAGATAAATGAAATGTATGTTGTAATGTTAGTATAGTGAAGTAAAACACTCCTAACAGTAGATAAATTAAATGTATGGTGTAATGTTAGTATAGTGAAGTAAAACACTCCTAACAGTAGATAAATTAAATGTATGGTGTAATGTTAGTATAGTGAAGTAAAACACTCCTAACAGTAGATAAATTAAATATATGGTGTAATGTTAGTATAGTGAAGTAAAACACTCCTAACAGTAGATAAATTAAATGTATGGTGTAATGTTAGTATAGTGAAGTAAAACACTCCTAACAGTCTACTTCTACTGAGACAGGTTGGTGTCAGTTTAATCAAACAACATGGAGCTGACTGGACCTGGCCAAGTCAAATTCAATACATCAATATTCAGATATTATAGTTCTACATTTAACATTTCATATGATAATGTAATTGTATCATAGTTCCTCTATAGTGTAGTGATCCTCTACATTTCATATGATAATGTAATTGTACCATAGTTCCTCTATAGTGTAGTGATCCTCTACATTTCATATGATAATGTAATTGTACCATAGTTCCTCTATAGTGTAGTGATCCTCTACATTTCATATGATAATGTAATTGTACCATAGGTCCTCTATAGTGTAGTGATCCTCTATGATAATGTAAATGTATCATAGTTCCACTATAGTGTAGTGATCCTCTACATTTCATATGATAATGTAATTGTACCATAGTTCCTCTATAGTGTAGTGATCCTCTACATTTCATATGATAATGTAATTGTATCATAGTTCCTCTATAGTGTAGTGATCCTCTACATTTCATATGATAATGTAATTGTATCATAGATCCTCTACATTTCATATGATAATGTAATTGTATCATAGTTCCTCTATAGTGTAGTGATCCTCTACATTTCATATGATAATGTAATTGTACCATAGTTCCTCTATAGTGTAGTGATCCTCTACATTTCATATGATAATGTAATTGTATCATAGGTCCTCTATAGTGTAGTGATCCTCTATGATAATGTAAATGTATCATAGTTCCACTATAGTGTAGTGATCCTCTACATTTCATATGATAATGTAATTGTACCATAGTTCCTCTATAGTGTATTGATCCTCTACATTTCATATGATAATGTAATTGTATCATAGTTCCTCTATAGTGTAGTGATCCTCTACATTTCATATGATAATGTAATTGTATCATAGATCCTCTACATTTCATATGATAATGTAATTGTACCATAGTTCCTCTATAGTGTAGTGATCCTCTACATTTCATATGATAATGTAATTGTATCATAGTCCTCTATAGTGTAGTGTTCCTCTACATTTCATATGATAATGTAATTGTATCATAGTTCCTCTATAGTGTAGTGAACCTCTACATTTCATATGATAATGTAATTGTATCATAGTCCTCTACAGTGTAGTGATCCTCTACATTTCATATGATAATGTAATTGTATCATAGTTCCACTATAGTGATCCTCTACATTTCATATGATAATGTAATTGTATCATAGTTCCTCTATAGTGTAGTGATCCTCTACATTTCATATGATAATGTAATTGTATCATAGATCCTCTACATTTCATATGATAATGTAATTGTACCATAGGTCCTCTATAGTGTAGTGATCATCTACATTTCATATGATAATGTAATTGTATCATAGTTCCTCTATAGTGTAGTGATCCTCTACATTTCATATGATAATGTAATTTCTGCCCCTCTGTTTGCGACATTAGTGCCAGAATTGGTGTGGTGTCTGTGAGGCCATCAGAGTGCATGGCCCGGATGTGTGAGGGGTCTGAGTAGTTGAATCACGGGACTTGCTTTTATAGGTTGCAGTGTGATCCAGGTTACATTTCCCATCGCAGCATTAGGGTTTACCCTATTGATACTGATACTGGGTTAACCTTATTGCAGTGATGCGATGCGTAGGGTGTTTTACTTTTTTGCCAGTGACCTGGGTTCACTGCTCCGCTGGTTGCTACAATGTTAATAGAATAGGCAACCCGACATCCGTTGAACAAAGAGACACAATAATATGAGTGAAAGGATGTTAGGATAACATCAGTATGTGTTGATTTAGAGTTGTCTTCTGGGTTCAGCCTTGTAGCTGCCTTTATCAATTGGGTGAAATATAACTAATGACATCACAATGACATGTCCTCAGAGTTGGGAGATAACCAGTCCCAGTTTAAATCACCATGACAACCATTTCATTATTTCTCCAGAGCAGCAAGGGAGTCTAGAGACTCAACCTTTGTAGAATCACAATAACCTCATTTATTCGCCAAGTACATTTGCATATACAGATGTAGGATCTTAATTTGAGTCAGTTTACTACAGCAGGAAGATATTCCTGCAGCAACAGGAAATGTGAATTATTATGTGAATTATAATTAATGGACATTTTTGTTGTGGTTTCCATAAGGAAAACTCAAGTCTGAAATTTCTAAGTGGAAATGACAAACTTCAGAAGCCTTTTTAAATCTCAAATACACAAGTTGATATGGTGCTGCTAGTGATAGACAACATTTAGAGACAGAATACAGACAGAAGAGTTTACACTAAGTTTCCATTCAACATTATACACAACTAGATAGAGTGAGCATAGAGCTATAAGAGAATGAACTGTGTGTCACGCCCTGACCAAAGAGAGCTTTTTATTCTCTATGTTGGTGGCCAGTTGGTGAGGGCCACAGCATAGTCCTTTAGTCTCTATGGGCCAGGTGGCCAGTTGGTGAGGGCCACAGCATTGTCCTTTAGTCTCTATGGACCAGATGGCCAGTTGGTGAGGGCCACGGCATAGTCCTTTAGTCTCTATGGGCCAGGTGGCCAGTTGGTGAGGGCCACAGCATAGTCCTTTATTCTCTATGGACCAGGTGGACAGTTGGTGAGGGCCACAGCATAGTCCTTTAGTCTCTATGGACCAGGTGGCCAGTTGGTGAGGGCCACAGCATAGTCCTTTAGTCTCTATGGACCAGGTGGCCAGTTGGTGAGGGCCACAGCATAGTCCTTTAGTCTCTATGGGCCAGATGGACAGTTGGTGAGGGCCACAGCATAGTCCTTTAGTCTCTATGGACCAGGTGGCCAGTTGGTGAGGGCCACAGCATAGTCCTTTAGTCTCTATGGGCCAGATGGCCAGTTGGTGAGGGCCACAGCATAGTCCTTTATTCTCTATGGACCAGGTGGACAGTTGGTGAGGGCCACAGCATAGTCCTTTAGTCTCTATGGACCAGGTGGCCAGTTGGTGAGGGCCACAGCATAGTCCTTTAGTCTCTATGGACCAGGTGGCCAGTTGGTGAGGGCCACAGCATAGTCCTTTAGTCTCTATGGACCAGATGGCCAGTTGGTGAGGGCCACAGCATAGTCCTTTAGTCTCTATGGACCAGGTGGCCAGTTGGTGAGGGCCACAGCATAGTCCTTTAGTCTCTATGGACCAGGTGGCCAGTTGGTGAGGGAGACAGCATAGTCCTTTAGTCTCTATGGACCAGGTGGCCAGTTGGTGAGGGCCACAGCATAGTCCTTTAGTCTCTATGGACCAGGTGGCCAGTTGGTGAGGGCCACAGCATAGTCCTTTAGTCTCTATGGGCCAGATGGCCAGTTGGTGAGGGCCACAGCATAGTCCTTTAGTCTCTATGGGCCAGATGGCCAGTTGGTGAGGGCCACAGCATAGTCCTTTAGTCTCTATGGACCAGGTGGCCAGTTGGTGAGGGCCACAGCATAGTCCTTTAGTCTCTATGGACCAGGTGGCCAGTTGGTGAGGGCCACAGCATAGTCCTTTAGTCTCTATGGACCAGATGGCCAGTTGGTGAGGGCCACAGCATAGTCCTTTAGTCTCTATGGACCAGGTGGCCAGTTGGTGAGGGAGACAGCATAGTCCTTTAGTATCTATGGACCAGGTGGCCAGTTGGTGAGGGAGACAGCATAGTCCTTTAGTCTATCTGGGCCAGATGGCCAGTTGGTGAGGGCCACAGCATAGTCCTTTAGTCTCTATGGACCAGGTGGCCAGTTGGTGAGGGCCACAGCATAGTCCTTTAGTCTCTATGGACCAGGTGGCCAGTTGGTGAGGGCCACAGCATAGTCCTTTAGTCTCTATGGACCAGATGGCCAGTTGGTGAGGGCCACAGCATAGTCCTTTAGTCTCTATGGGCCAGGTGGCCAGTTGGTGAGGGCCACAGCATAGTCCTTTAGTCTCTATGGACCAGGTGGCCAGTTGGTGAGGGCCACAGCATAGTCCTTTAGTCTCTATGGACCAGGTGGCCAGTTGGTGAGGGCCACAGCATAGTCCTTTAGTCTATATGGACTAGATGGCCAGTTGGTGAGGGCCACAGCATAGTCCTTTAGTCTCTATGGACCAGGTGGCCAGTTGGTG
This sequence comes from Salvelinus namaycush, assembly GCF_016432855.1. Classification (NCBI taxonomy): domain Eukaryota; kingdom Metazoa; phylum Chordata; class Actinopteri; order Salmoniformes; family Salmonidae; genus Salvelinus; species Salvelinus namaycush. Next base: position 52,435 of record NW_024061145.1, read on the forward strand.
AGGGAGACAGCATAGTCCTTTAGTATCTATGGACCAGGTGGCCAGTTGGTGAGGGAGACAGCATAGTCCTTTAGTCTATCTGGGCCAGATGGCCAGTTGGTGAGGGCCACAGCATAGTCCTTTAGTCTCTATGGACCAGGTGGCCAGTTGGTGAGGGCCACAGCATAGTCCTTTAGTCTCTATGGACCAGGTGGCCAGTTGGTGAGGGCCACAGCATAGTCCTTTAGTCTCTATGGACCAGATGGCCAGTTGGTGAGGGCCACAGCATAGTCCTTTAGTCTCTATGGACCAGGTGGCCAGTTGGTGAGGGAGACAGCATAGTCCTTTAGTCTCTAAGGGGAAAGAAGGTTCAGATGGGCGCCTATAACCTCCAATCACAGAGGTTTACAACAGCTGACAGTTGCAACTTCATTGCTAATTATTACTCAAACTGCCATATTTATATAAAGACAGATGTAGGATTTGAATTTGATCATCCTGTTACAGGAAAACTAAAACGTGTAGTGTATTTGATTGTATTTAAGCTTTAAAAAGGTTTCTGAAGATGATAAATTCCACTTTTCCATTTTAAAATTGTTAATTAATTACAGTCTATGTAATAATTAAATAATTCAAATGTCCTGTTTCTGCAGGAATATTTTCCTGCTGTAGCAAACTGGCTCAAATTAAGATCCAACATCTGTAGCAATATACAGTACCTCTCTCGAATGTATATGGCTATATCAGGATATATATACCTCTCTCGAATGTATATGGCTATATCAGGATATATATACCTCTCTCGAATGTATATGGCTCTATCAGGTTATATATACCTCTCTCTAATGTATATGGCTCTATCAGGTTATATATACCTCTCTCTAATGTATATGGCTATATCAGGATATATATACCTCTCTCGAATGTATATGGCTCTATCAGGTTATATATACCTCTCTCTAATGTATATGGCTCTATCAGGTTATATATACCTCTCTCTAATGTATATGGCTCTATCAGGTTATATATACCTCTCTCTAATGTATATGGCTCTATCAGGTTATATATACCTCTCTCTAATGTATATGGCTCTATCAGGTTATATATACCTCTCTCTAATGTATATGGCTCTATCAGGATATATATACCTCTCTCTAATGTATATGGCTATATCAGGATATATATACCTCTCTCTAATGTATATGGCTCTATCAGGATATATATACCTCTCTCTAATGTATATGGCTCTATCAGGATATATATACCTCTCTCTAATGTATATGACTATATCAGGATATATATACCTCTCTCTAATGACTCTATCAGGATATATATACCTCTCTCTAATGTATATGGCTCTATCAGGATATATATACCTCTCTCTAATGTATATGGCTATATCAGGATATATATACCTCTCTCTAATGTATATGGCTCTATCAGGATATATATACCTCTCTCTAATGACTCTATCAGGATATATATACCTCTCTCTAATGTATATGGCTCTATCAGGTTATATATACCTCTCTCTAATGTATATGGCTCTATCAGGATATATATACCTCTCTCTAATGTATATGACTATATCAGGATATATATACCTCTCTCGAATGTATATGGCTCTATCAGGTTATATATACCTCTCTCTAATGTATATGGCTCTATCAGGATATATATACCTCTCTCTAATGTATATGACTATATCAGGATATATATACCTCTCTCGAATGTATATGGCTCTATCAGGTTATATATACCTCTCTCTAATGTATATGGCTCTATCAGGATATATATACCTCTCTCGAATGTATATGGTTATATCAGGATATATATACCTCTCTCTAATGTATATGACTATATCAGGATATATATACCTCTCTCTAATGTATATGACTCTATCAGGATTCACTTTTGACCACTTGACATCTTGTATTTACTGTTGTTTAGGCTGGTTGAATGGGTTGTCTATGAAAGCTACTTCATCTGCCAGAAAACAGGCGGCTGCACCAGTGACTGTAAGTTATGTGATTTCCTCATATGAAATTAAAAGTATGTTTGTAGCCTACGCAGTTACTAAATGGCTGTTGAAACTGTGGCACATATTTCTCTGTAACATTAAATAGATGTGTTGTTATGTAGGAAAGACGGGCAGACTCTCGTACTGCAGGTCTAGACTACCTACCAACTATTATGAGGCTATGATCACTTATCATGATCACTTATCATGATGTGCTATAACAGCCTCCACTCTTTGTGTTTAGTTGTCAGTAATCTAAAATGAGTCTCTCTGGGGAGAGAGAGGAGGGAGGCCCTGCCTCTAAAATGAGTCTCTCTGGGAAGAGAGAGGAGGGAGGCCCTGCCTCTAAAATGAGTCTCTCTGGGGAACATGACACCAAAGCTAAGAGGTGAGACGAGAAAATTATTTCAAAAATGCGATTTCCAAAAATGTTCACATTTGTTTCATCATCAGAAATTATTGCTTATATTACTGTTTTCAGAGTTTCTTATTCATAGTTTTCAGATATGTATTGCTTTTTATTTTAAAACAGTATATATATATATTTTTTTTTAGCAAAACGCTACATATAGCAGGAATGGAATGTTAGTATCCTGTATACTTGACTGTGATATGTGGTTGTCTCATTGAGCTATCTTAAGATGAATGCACTTACTGTAAATCGCTCTGGATAAGAGCATCTACTAAATCAGGGGTTCTCAATCCGGGGTCTGTGGAGGTACTGCAGGGGTTCTCAATCCGGGGTCTGTGGAGGTACTGCAGGGGTTCTCATTCCGGGGTCTGTGGAGGTACTGCAGGGGTTCTCAATCCGGGGTCTGTGGAGGTACTGCAGGGGTTCTCAATCCGGGGTCTGTGGAGGTACTGCAGGGGTTCTCAATCCGGGGTCTGTGGAGGTACTGCAGGGGTTCTCAATCCGGGGTCTGTGGAGGTACTGCAGGGGTTCTCAATCCGGGGTCTGTGGAGGTACTGCAGGGGTTCTCAGTCCGGGGTCTGTGGAGGTACTGCAGGGGTTCTCAATCCGGGGTCTGTGGAGGTACTGCAGGGGTTCTCAATCCGGGGTCTGTGGAGGTACTGCAGGGGTTCTCAATCCGGGGTCTGTGGAGGTACTGCAGGGGTTCTCAATCCGGGGTCTGTGGAGGTACTGCAGGGGTTCTCAATCCGGGGTCTGTGGAGGTACTGCAGGGGTTCTCAATCCGGGGTCTGTGGAGGTACTGCAGGGGTTCTCAATCTGGGGTCTGTGGAGGTACTGCAGGGGTTCTCAATCCGGGGTCTGTGGAGGTACTGCAGGGGTTCTCAATCTGGGGTCTGTGGAGGTACTGCAGGGGTTCCGCAGAATTTAAAAAAAACTGCAGAATGTTTACAATATTAAATGGAAATTTTGACAATATTACCGTTATATCAACACACTCTTCACGCCCGTTTAACAACTCTAAATAGCTTTGGCATAGTAGCATCAAGTCCCTTGCCAATAATGCTGCCTACAACGTTACATACAATGTTCATTTTCATCCAACACATATTACGCCCCAGATGCCTTCAATTGCCCAATTTATAGCCACGCCCAATTTAGGATTATTTTTTAACAATGTGATGTTGCGCTCCAAAGGGAGAACTTGAAATAACATGATGTAGATAATTAAATCATCAAAAGAAAAACGTGTTTATTTTACACTCTTAGAAAAGAAGGTTCCTTATAGAACCAAAAAGGCTTCTATCACTTCCTTAATATATGGAACCACTAAAAGTGATATATATTTTTTGTTCAGTGAAGAAGAACCTCTAGAGTTCTGATCAACCGAAGGTGACTGTTTTGAGGACGTGAACCCAGCAGCCCTCCAGTGGTCAGATCAATTCCACCTGTTTTCCTCAACTGTAGTGTATGATATACCATTTTCTAGAGTCTCTACTTTTATCATTTGACTGTATAAAACCTAGCAGTACTACTGATTTCTCTGAGAGTGAGGCAGATATATATTATTACTGTGTAAAACCTAGCAGTACTACTGATTTCTCTGAGAGTGAGGAAGATATATATTATTACTGTGTAAAACCTAGCAGTACTACTGATTTCTCTGGGAGTGAGGCAGATATATATTATTACTGTGTAAAACCTAGCAGTACTACTGATTTCTCTGAGAGTGAGGCAGATATATATTATTACTGTGTAAAACCTAGCAGTACTACTGATTTCTCTGAGAGTGAGGCAGATATATATTATTACTGTGTAAAACCTAGCAGTACTACTGATTTCTCTGAGAGTGAGGCAGATATATATTATTACTGTGTAAAACCTAGCAGTCCTACTGATTTCTCTGAGAGTGAGGCAGATATATATATTATTACTGTGTAAAACCTAGCAGTACTACTGATTTCCCTGAGAGTGAGGCAGATATATATTATTTAGCAAAAAATATAATTATTTGTCTCTGAAATGAAACAATCAAGTTATAATCCCATGCCTGATTAGATTGTGAAAAAACACCAATCTCTTTCTGCCCTGTCTTTCTCTTTTTTTTTTTAAACAATAAAAGCTCATATCTGAAAATGGATATATAAAAAAAGTTATATATAGCGTTTTGTAATGAAACTCTTCTTATGTTTCCCCATCTGAGCTCAGAGTAGATGAGAGATGTAATGTTTGTCTCTGTTGTGTTGAAGCCCAATCAAGCAGGAGAGACCAGCCTCCCCTGTTCCCAGCTGTGTGTCCATGAAGAGTGACTGGTCTATGCGTCTACCTATAAAGTTTAGAGAGGGAGACTTTTCTACTGAACAAAGGTAAGAAGAACTCATGGGTCATGGTCAGTGAGTTAAACAACACTGTCTCTAGTCATTTCTCCTCTCCCATTTTCCCATTTATTGTTGATGTTTTCATAATCCATAGGCTAATCCTTTTGCCCATTTTCATTGTCCAGTGTGTGTGTGTGTGTGTGTGTGTGTGTGTGTGTGTGTGTGTGTGTGTGTGTGTGTGTGTGTGTGTGTGTGTGTGTGTGTGTGTGTGTGTGTGTGTGTGTGTGTGTGTGTGTGTGTGTGTGTGTGTGTGTGTGTGTGTGTGTGTGTGTGTACTCCCTGGATGAGGAGATGTAATCTCATGTTTTGTCCACAGAAACCAACAGGAGAGATCAGAGTCAGAGATTCTCACTGGTCAGTCTTCCCAGAGTCATCAATCAGACCTGGCCTCCATATTCAGTGTATGTGGTCCTGTTATGTACATTTGTTTTTATTTACCTCAAGTAAAGTTGATCTGTCAATCATTCGTTAATGAGAAAGCATTTCTTCTCTTGTTTAACTTATTTACTTTATTTATTTCAGTTGCTTGAAGAGAATATTATGACATTTGTGAAGAACGAGCTGAAGATATTCAAGAGGATTCTCAGTCCAGAACTCCCAGAAGGCTTTGAGAGTCAGAAGCAGGATAAGGAAGTGGTGGATGCTGAAGATGAGAAGCAGGAGAGCAGTGCCAGAGAGGGGGCTCTGAAGATCACACTGCACGTCCTGAGGAAAATTAACCAGAAGGAGCTTGCTGACACACTGGAGAAATGTAAGATCTGTCTGCCTCATGTTGAATGCTGTTTTATAACATTTAAAAGCTGTAGCTAAAGTACAGCTAAAGTAGCTGTGTAACTCAATGAAATTGTAGCAGCCTTAACACAACACCTAGTGACCTCATCAAGTAGCAGCAGGGATGTGTTGTGGTGATTAATTTAGAGAGAGAGAGACAACATTAATAATACCATCAATAATACCATAATAATACAATCAGTCACAACAGTCTGTAATGCATTATGAAAACATTTACACATTTATACAGTCAGTTAAGAGAATAAATTATTATAATGTAAAACTTTATAACAGTCCTACAATACTGTAGGCATTAAAACAGACGTAATATTAATATCCTCTGTTATTTCTTCATTCAGATGAGCTTGCTGTGATTTGCCAACGTGAACTCAAATCGAATCTAAAGAAGAAGTTTCAATGTGTATTTGAGGGGATCGCTAAACAAGGAAACCCAACACTTCTCAATAAGATCTACACAGAGCTCTACATCACAGAGGGTGGAACAGGAGAGGTCAATAATGAACATGAGCTGAGACAGATTGAGACAACAACCAGGAAACAAGCAAGACCAGAGACTGCAATCAAATGTAACGACATCTTCAAACCCATAACTGGACAAGACAAACCTATCAGAACTGTGATGACAAAGGGAGTCGCTGGCATTGGAAAAACAGTCTCTGTGCAGAAGTTCATTCTGGACTGGGCTGAAGGAAAAGCAAATCAGGATGTCCAATTTGTATTTTCATTCCCTTTCCGGGAGCTGAATTTGATGAAAGGAGACAAACACTCTTTGATTGGACTTCTCAATCACTTCTCAATGGAAACCAAACAATCAAGGATCTCCAACTACGACAAGTACAAAGTTCTGTTCATCTTTGATGGTCTGGATGAGTGCCGACTGCCCCTAGACTTCCAGAAGAACAAGATCTGTTGGGACGTCACAGAGTCAACCTCAGTGGATGTTCTGCTGACAAATCTCATCAAGGGAAATCTGCTTCCATCTGCTCTCCTCTGGATAACTACCCGACCTGCAGCAGCCAATAAGATCCCTTCAGGGTGTGTTGACCAGGTGACAGAGGTACGAGGGTTCAATGACCCACAGAAGGAGGAGTACTTCAGGAAGCGATTCAGTGATGAGGACCTGGCCAGCAGAATCATCTCACACATAAAGACATCAAGGAGCCTCCACATCATGTGCCACATTCCAGTCTTCTGTTGGATTTCTGCAACAGTCCTTGAACACATGCTGAAACATAAGAGAGAAGAGATGCCCAAGACTCTGACTGAGATGTACACACACCTTGTGGTGTTTCATACCAAACAGAAGAATGAAAAGTATCTTGGGAAAGAAGAGACAGGTCCACACTGGAATAAAGAGAGCATTCTGTCACTGGGAAAACTGGCTTTTCAACAGCTTGTGAATGGCAATCTGATTTTCTATGAAGAAGACCTGAAAGAGGCTGGCATTGATGTCAATGAAGCCTCAGTGTACTCAGGATTGTGCACACAGCTCTTTAAAGAGGAATGTGGGCTGTACCAGGACAAGGTGTACTGCTTTGTTCATCTGAGCATTCAGGAGTTTCTGGCTGCTGTATATGTGTTCCTCTCATTCATCAACAACAAAGAGAATCTAATGGCCGAACCGCAATCAACGTCCAGGAACCTTTCTTCGCTGTTCAGAGACAAGCCTAAAGTTACTGTCTACAAGAATGCTGTGGATAAAGCCTTACAAAGTGAGACGGGAAACCTGGACCTTTTCCTCCGCTTCCTTCTGGGCCTCTCACTGGAGTCCAATCAGAAGTACTTACGAGGTCTACTGACAAAGACAAGAAGCAGCTCACAGAGCCATGAAGAAACAGTCAAGTACATCAAGGAGAAGATCAGGGAGAATCCCTCTCCAGAGAGGAGCATCAATCTGTTCCACTGTCTGAATGAACTGAATGACCATTCTCTAGTGAAGGAGATCCAAAGCTTTCTGAACTCAGGAAGTCTCTCAAAACCCAACCTGTCACCTGCACAGTGGTCAGCTCTGGTCTTTGTGTTGCTGACTTCAGAAAAGGAGCTGGATGTGTTTGACCTGAAGAAATACTCCAGATCAGAGGAAGGTCTTCTGAGGCTGCTGCCAGTGGTCAAAGCCTCCAGAGCTGTTCTGTGAGTAAATAAAATGACATATAAGAACTAATCATCAGGAAGAAATATTAAGTTTAGAGAAAAATATGTTTTATAATATGTAAATAATATTATATTGAATAACATATTCAATAAATTCATTGATGTTCACATTAGTATAACATTATGACCAGACAATTCTAGGAGATGGAAGATTAATCTATATGTTGTTTGAGAGAATTAACCAAATGCCTCTGACATTGTCCTTCTACACTACTGGTGTTAAATTAACAGTGTGTTTATGAAGTCATGATGATCTCTTTGTCAGGCTGTCAGGCTGTGGAGTCACAGAGGAAGGCTGTGCTTCTCTGGTCTCAGCTCTGAGGTCAAACCCCTCACACCTGAGAGAGCTGGACCTGAGTAACAATGACCTGAAGGATTCAGGAGTGAAGCTGCTCTCTGCTGGACTGGGGAATCCCCACTGTAAACTGGAGACTCTGATGTCAGTATTCCTGTAGTTGGTCAACAAGTGATAACTGTTCACCAGATCCACATGTGTTTACCAGACACACATAGTCCACACCATATGTGTTTGGACAGTGAAGCTTACAGTTTTACATTTGGTGCTATGCTCCAACATTTTGGATTTTAACAGGACAGAATGTTTCTATTTGAGGGTATTTTCATCCACATCTGTTTTACCGTTTAGATTTAAAAGCACTTTCTGTACGTAGTTCTCCCATTTGAAGAAGTCTTCATTATTTGGACTATTTACTTATAGTGTATTAATTTAGTCATAAGTTTAGTGTCTGGTCCCATATTCCATGCCTGCAGTGATTACATCAAGATTGTGATTCTACTAACTTGTTGAATTCATTTGCAGTTTGTCTTGGTTGTGTTTTGGATGTTTTTCCTAATAGAAACTGAATGGTGAATAATGTCCTGTCATTTTGGAGTCACTTCACTTGTATTGTCAGTAAGAATAGAAGATGTTTCTGAACACTTCTACATTCATGTGGATGCTGCCATGATTATGAATAATCAGGAATGATTCGTGAATGATAATGAATGAGAAGTTACAGAGGCACAAAGATCATACCCCCTCTGTTATTGGTAATGGTGAGAGGTTAGTATGTTTTGTTGTAGCCTCTGTTATTGGTAATGGTGAGAGGTTAGTATGTTTTGTTGTAGCCTCTGTTATTGGTAATGGTGAGAGGTTAGCATGTTTTGTTGTAGCCTCTGTTATTGGTAATGGTGAGAGGTTAGCATGTGTTGTTGTAGCCTCTGTTATTGGTAATGGTGAGAGGTTAGTATGTTTTGTTGTAGCCTCTGTTATTGGTAATGGTGAGAGGTTAGCATGTTTTGTTGTAGCCTCTGTTATTGGTAATGGTGAGAGGTTAGCATGTTTTGTTGTAGTCTCTGTTATTGGTAATGGTGAGAGGTTAGCATGTTTTGTTGTAGCCTCTGTTATTGGTAATGGTGAGAGGTTAGCATGTTTTGTTGTAGTCTCTGTTATTGGTAATGGTGAGAGGTTAGCCTGTTTTGTTGTAGCCCCTGTTATTGGTAATGGTGAGAGGTTAGCATGTTTTGTTGTAGCCTCTGTTATTGGTAATGGTGAGAGGTTAGTATGTTTTGTTGTAGCCTCTGTTATTGGTTATGGTGAGAGGTTAGCATGTTTTGTTGTAATCTCTGTTATTGGTAATGGTGAGAGGTTAGCATGTTTTGTTGTAGCCTCTGTTATTGGTAATGGTGAGAGGTTAGCAGGTTTTGTTGTAGCCCCTGTTATTGGTAATGGTGAGAGGTTAGCATGTTTTGTTGTAGCCTCTGTTATTGGTAATGGTGAGAGGTTAGTATGTTTTGTTGTAGCCTCTGTTATTGGTTATGGTGAGAGGTTAGCATGTTTTGTTGTAATCTCTGTTATTGGTAATGGTGAGAGGTTAGTATGTTTTGTTGTAGTCTCTGTTATTGGTAATGGTGAGAGGTTAGCAGGTTTTGTTGTAGCCTCTGTTATTGGTAATGGTGAGAGGTTAGCATGTTTTGTTGTAGCCTCTGTTATTGGTAATGGTGTGGACATACAGTTTAGTAAACGTTGTTCAACTGGATCATAGGCGTTGTGTCATTTTAAGTTAACATTGGTAGCAGAGGATGGCTAATAACTACAATGTGCCACGTCCACGAGAAGATGTTGTATGAAAGTTGGGAAAATAACCTTGGAATCTGGACACTGGTTACTAATCTGGACGTGAAAAAGCACTTGGGTGGTATCGCTGGAAGGAAGAGTGAGAGATACAGCACTGGAAATATCCCTGGAGGATTTGAACAAGGATGACGGTATGGGAACTTTGATCAGAGAACTGGATTCTGTGTTCCTTAAAGAAGAGAAAGGCCGTGCCTACGAGGCATATTCAAACTTTGACAGTGTTACTTGAGACATTTCGGTTGCAATGACGGACAACATAATTGATTTCGAAACAGAGGTACAATAGGATTTGCAAGTACGACATGGTTCTCCTGGATGCAGTGTTAGCTTTCAAGTTGCTAGATACTGCCTGTCTGGATGGTAGGGAGCAATAGTTGGCTTTGACTGTGCTGACTTTTGCGTCAATGAAGTCGACACTAAAAATAATTTTGGGTGAAAAGACGTCTGTCGTGCCAATGCAAGTGAGTGATGCAGCATATTACACTGAGCAGCAGAGAAAAGGCTCCAAGAAGTCACGTTCTCAAGACAACCAGAAGAGGGCGCCATTGCCCGGCACAAATCCACTGGACACATATGGAAGGAGATCAACATGTGCTATTTGTCAAAGCACCACTGGGTTAAAGACTGTCCTCATAAAAATGAACAAGTTAAACTAACAGAGGAAAATATAAACACAGAGATTGAGCAACATTACATCAAACGAATCTGCTTCTGATACTGAGATCTTTATAGTTGAATCCTTAGGATCTGCTGTGATTGATACTGAGATCTTTATAGTTGAATCCTTAGGATCTGCTGTGATTGATACTGAGATCTTTATAGTTGAATCCTTAGGATCTGCTGTGATTGATACTGAGATCTTTATAGGTGAATCCTTAGGATCTGCTGTGATTGATACTGAGATCTTTATAGTTGAATCCTTAGGATCTGCTGTGATTGATACTGAGATCTGTATAGTTGAATCCTTAGGATCTGCTGTGATTGATACTGAGATCTTTATAGTTGAATCCTTAGGATCTGCTGTGATTGATACTGAGATCTTTATAGTTGAATCCTTAGGATCTGCTGTGATTGATACTGAGATCTTTATAGTTGAATCCTTAGGATCTGCTGTGATTGATACTGAGATCTGTATAGTTGAATCCTTAGGATCTGCTGTGATTGATACTGAGATCTTTATAGTTGAATCCTTAGGATCTGCTGTGATTGATACTGAGATCTTTATAGTTGAATCCTTAGGATCTGCTGCGGTTGATACTGCATGTACACGCACAGTGTGTGGTGAAAAATGTATTGATAGCTGTGTCAGTGAAGTAAATATGAAATAAGTACAAATTATGATTGACACACCAAACAACAGAGCTTTCAAATTTGTAGATGGGAGAACCGTCCATTCTACCAAGAGAGTCAAGATACCAGCAAAAGGTGTCAGACTAAGTGTCACATTGAAACAGAGGTGGTCCCTACAGATATCCCCTTACTATTAAGCAAAGCTTCCCTCAAGAAGGCAGGGGCTGTACTAGACATAAAACATGACAAGGCAGTGATGTTTAAACAACCAGTGACTCTTGAACTTACCACCTCGGGCCACTATTGTGTAAACATTTTAGACAAAGACATTACACAGAGTCCATGTCAAAATGAGATTCTAACGGACACAGAGCACATGGAGATTCTGACAGCACAGAGAACATGAACACAAAGGAAAAACACAAAGTATTGTTAACTTCACAACCAGTCTGGACATGCTACAGTTGACAGAAATGACTCAGCAGTTCTGGGAATAATGATGAGAGTGTTTCCATTCTACAGCAGATAGTTAACAGTTGTGAGACATTCCAGAAATACAGCAAACCAGCGGTTTGTCACTGGCTTCCAAGTACAATGAAACAGTGGCTGTATATCTACATGAGCCTGGACCAAGTGTGTGGTATCTTCACATCATCCACCACTTCACACGCTTCAGTGCTGGAAGCATTGTGAATACAAAGAAACACAGTGACATGGTCAAGCACTTCATTCATTCCTGGATACGTGTGCATGGCCCGCCCCAGAAATTGTACAGTGACAATGGAGGAGAATTCAAAAATAATGAAATAAGATTGGGCTTTGATGGCAACTCAATGTACAATGTTCATAGTTACAGCCCATACCAACTAGTGTTGGGCAGAACCCTAATCTTCCCTCTGTACTGGTTGACAAGCCACCAGCACTAGAAGGGACCAGTGTGAGTGCAATGGGGGTGGGACAGCACCTTTCAGCACTACATGCAGTGAGAAAAGCGTTCACTGAAGCAGAGTGTTCAGAGAGAATTCACAGGGCTCTGAGGAAACAGCTTCGACCCACCGATGAGAAGTACGAGACTGGAAACAAAGTGTACTACAAACGAGTTGACTGTCAAGAGTGGAAAGGACCGGGAGTAGTCATTGGCCAAGATGGTGTGGTGATATTTGTGAGGCACAGAGGCACCATCACTCAAGATTGTGGAAAGTAAATGATCAACAAGATGGAGGGGCTGTTGCTGAGAATCAGTCTCCTAATGAAAATGACAAAAAGGACACAGTAACAGACACAAACCTACCAGATGTGTCATCCAATGATATGGAGACTGAAACTGACACAGGAAATGGAGCAGGGACCTTCAACCATGCCACAGGTAATACTGTTGAGGGTTCAAAAGAGGAAAACATTCAACAACAGACACATGTGTTAAGACAGCATGGTTGTTCCAATCTGAAAACTGGACAAACTGTTAAATACATGGACAGAGAAAGTGGTATTCCACAAACAGCAACCGTCATTGGACGAGCAGGAAAAGCCAAAGGAAAACACCAGAACTGGTCCAACTTGCAGAACTCTGAACCAGCTACACTTTCTGGTACAACAGGGTCAGCTGACCTGTCACTTATCAGATTTCAACCAATGGAAAATCGCAAAATAGAATGACATTCAAAATGATGATGTACTTGAAACAAAGGATGTGTCATTTGACTCTAAACTAGATGGGCTCAGTAATTGGAGAAAAAATTGAGTGTTTGAGGAAGTCAAAGACATTGGCCAAAAATGTGTCTCAACAAGGTGGGTGTGTCCCTTAAATAACTGGAATAGTGGCAAAAGCACATCTAGTGGCAAGAGGTTTAGAGGAGCTGGCTGCTAAACAACTCCCAAAAGACTCATCTAGTGGCTAGAGGTTTAGAGGAGCTGGCTGCTAAACAACTCCCAAAAGACTCATCTAGTGGCTAGAGGTTTAGAGGAGCTGTCTGCTAAACAACTCCCAAACGACTCATCTAGTGGCTAGAGGTTTAGAGGAGCTGTCTGCTAAACAACTCCCAAACGACTCATCTAGTGGCTAGAGGTTTAGAGGAGCTGGCTGCTAAACAACTCCCAAAAGACTCACCGACATGCGCCTCAGAGTCACTCAGATTGCTGCTGACAGTGATCTGCCAGAAACAATGGAAACTTAATTCCATAGACATGAAATCTGCATTTTTGCAGGGAACAGAGCATCAAGGGACATTCACATCTGACCTCCGCCTGAAGCTAAGGGTGAAGGAACACTGTGGAAACTAAAAAGGTGTGTGTCTGGCCTGGCAGGTGCATCACTCTACTGGTACAGCAAAGTCAAGGCAACAGTGCTGAGTACAGGTGGAGAAATGTCACAAGTGGATCCTGCAGTTTTCTATTGGCTTGACTGGAGTACTTGCCTGTCATGTTGATGACTTCATCTGGGGTGGCTCACAGACCTTTGCTACAACTGTGATTCCACACCTCAAAGCTGTTTTCCTGGTCGACCACAAAGGAGCAGCTTGCTGACTGTCTGACTAAAAAGGGAGCATCCGGTCTTGTGCTCCTAAAGACACTCAGTAATGGAAAGTGGCAGCTTGACTGATACAAATATAAACTGAGTCACACAACCCATTTGTAATGAGGAACTTAAATAATACTTGGGACATTTCATTATGTTGTTGTTTTTTTTGTCTTTAAAGAAAAGTGGGAGATTGTTAAGTTCATGTTTTAAGTCTCCCTATATTTCTGTTACTACGGTGATATCACTCTGTTATTAGTACACCTGGGAGTGTCAGTGTTGATGGACCTGTATGAGTGTCATGGTAACCATGTATTGTGGTAATACAGTTTAGTAAACGTTGTTCAACTGGAAAATAGTTGTTGTGTCATTTTGAGTGAAAACTGTTTACTCAATACAATCTAAATCTGATACCTCACTGTCTGTCTTTTGACTGATACTGCTTTTTAAACTGGTCTGGTCAGTCTACTCAAATATTTGCACAATAAATGTACAAGCAATAATTTGATAAATTGTCATATCTAATAATGAGACATTAATTTATGAATAGATATGGCAGGTTTCAGGACACTGATATATCTGAATATGTTGAAAAAATATACCTCCACTATTTTCACCACCAAAGAATAGCAGTGTGATTTTAATATGATTTGACTCTTTGCAGGCTGTCAGGCTGTCTAGTCACAGAGGAAGGCTGTGCTTCTCTGGTCTCAGCTCTGAGGTCAAACCCCTCACACCTGAGAGAGCTGGACCTGAGCTACAATCACCCAGGAGACTCAGGAGTCAGACTGCTCTCTGCTGGACTGGAGGATCCACACTGCAGACTGGAGAAACTCAAGTATGTAGAGGGTTTATGTCAATGTTCATATCAGACATGTTTGACTTATCAGGCTGGTTAAGACAAACATTCTGACCACCACTTGGACAAAGTTATAGGCTGTGTGTGTGTGTGTGTGTGTGTGTGTGTGTGTGTGTGTGTGTGTGTGTGTGTGTGTGTGTGTGTGTGTGTGTGTGTTTGTGTGTGTGTGTGTGTGTGTGTGTGTGTGTGTGTGTGTGTGTGTGTGTGTGTGTGTGTGTGTGTGTGTGTGTGTGTTTGTGTGTTTGTGTGTGTGTGTGTGTGTGTGTGTGTGTGTGTGTGTGTGTGTGTGTGTGTGTGTGTGAGTTCAGGTGTATCCCTCATTGACTGTCTGTTCTTCTGCTTACCGCTACAGTGTGGAACATGGTGGAGAGAACAGAATGAAACCTGGGCTTAGAAAATGTGAGTGTTGACTGCTGTGAAGAATATGACTAAGAATAAGTCTTAATTCAAGTTAAGTCAAAGTCAAAGACCACCATCATTACTTACTTGGTCAAATTAAATATCAGCTGTAGTTCTACAGAAGCAGAAATCAGGGACACCAAAGTTTACAAAGAGTTGCTTTGACAGTGTGTGTGTGTGTGTGTGTCTGTGTGTGTGTGTGTGTGTGTGTGTAATTAATGGGAATAAGTGTGTTTTATATTACCATACAGTTTAACATATGATCATTCAACAAGTCTCAAGTTACCTTAACTTCTCCTTTTGATACCTAGAAACATCTACATTAAATGAATTAGTGAAAAGTGAGTTAACATTCTAATGTGAATGATGATGATTTCTAATATTGTGTCTGGTTTCATCCATCAGATGTCTGTGATCTCACACTGGACCCAAACACAGTAAACAGACGCCTCTCTCTGTCTGAGGAGAACAGAAAGGTGACAGGGAGGAGAGAGGAGCAGCCGTATCCTGATCACCCAGAGAGATTTGAGGACTGGGGACAGGTGCTGTGTAGAGAGGGTCTGACTGGGCGCTGTTACTGGGAGGTAGAGTGGACTGGGTACAGGGTTGATATAGGAGTGACATATAAAGGAATCAGCAGGAGAGGAAGGGGTATCGACTGTTGGCTTGGACACAATGACAAGTCCTGGTGTCTGGAATGCTCTGTTAACAGTTACATTGCCTGTCACAATAATAATGAAACTACCATAGACGTCCCCTCCTCCGGCTCCCACAGAGTAGGAGTGTATCTGGACTGGCCAGCCGGAACTCTGTCCTTCTATAGAGCCTCCTCTGACACACTGATCCACCTGATCACATTCACCTCCACATTCACTGAGCCCCTCTATCCAGGGTTTTGGGTTTATGAAGACTCCTCAGTGACCCTGAAATAATAACCTGACACACACACACACACACACAGGACACATTCACACGCTGGACACACACACGCTGGACACACACACACTGGACACACACACACACACACACACTGGAGTCACACACACACACACACACACACACACACACACACTGAACAAACACACACACACTGGACACACGCACACACACACAGGACACATACACACGCTGGACACACACACGCTGGACACACACACACACTGGACACACACACACACACACACACTGGAGTCACACACACACACACACACACACACACACACTGGACAAACACACACACACTGGACACACGCACACACACACAGGACACATACACACGCTGGACACACACACGCTGGACACACACACACTGGACACACACACACACACACACACACTGGAGTCACACACGCACACACACACAGGACACACACACACACACACACACACTGGACAAACACACAACCACTGGACACACGCACACACACACTGGACACACACACACACACACACACACTGGAGTCACACACACACACACACACACACAGGACACATACACACGCTGGACACACACACGCTGGACACACACACACACTGGACACACACACACACACACACACACACACACACACTGGAGTCACACACACACACACACACACACACACACACACACACACTGGACAAACACACACACACTGGACACACACACACACACACTGGACACACACACACACACACACTGGACACACACACACTCACACTGGACACACACACTCACACTGGACAGATACACACACACTGGACACACACACACACACACTGGACACACACACACACTGGACACACACACTGGACACACACACACACTCACACTGGACAGACACACACACACTGGACACACACACACACACACACACACACACTGGACACACTCACACTGGACACACACACACACTCACACTGGACACACACACACTGGACACACACACACTGGACACACACACACACACTCATACTGGACACACTCACACTGGACACACACACACTGGACACACACACACACACACTCATACTGGACACACACACTCACACTGGACACACACACTCATACTGAACACACACACAGACACACTGGACACACACACACACACACTGGACAGATAAACACACACTTGACACACACACACTCACACTGGACACACACTTACACTGGACACACACACACTGGACAGATACACACACACTGGACACACACACACAGGACACACACACACACACACACTGGACACACACACACACACACACACAGGACACACACACACACACACACTGGAAACACACACACACACACTGGACACACACACACAATCACAGGACACACACACACTGGACACACACACACACTGGAAACACACACACACACACTGGACACACACACACAATCACTGGACACACACACACACACACACACACACTGGAAACACACACACACACTGGAAACACACACACACACTGGACACACACACACAATCACTGGACACACACACACACACACACACTGGACACACACACACAATCACAGGACACACACACACTGGACACACACACACACTGGAAACACACACAGACACACTGGACACACACACTCACACTGGACACACACACAGGACACACACACACTGGACACACACACACACTCACACTGGACACACACACTCACTGGACAGACACACTGGACACACACTGGACACACACACACACACACACACACACACACACTGGACAAACACACACACACACACTGGACACACACACACAATCACTGGACACACACACACACACACACTGGACACACACACACAATCACAGGACACACACACACTGGACACACACACACACTGGAAACACACACAGACACACTGGACACACACACTCACACTGGACACACACTGGACACACACACAGGACACACACACTCACACTGGACACACACACACTCACTGGACAGACACACTGGACACACACTGGACACACACACACACACACACACACACACTGGACAAACACACACACTCACACTGGACACACACTCACACTGGACACACACACACGCACACTTACTGGACACACACACACACTGGACAGATACACACACACACTGGACACACACTGGACACACACACTGGACAAACACACACAGACACACACTGGACAGATACACACACACACTTACTGGACACACACACACACACACACACTTACTGGACACACACACACACACACTGGACAGATACACACACACACACTGGACACACACACACACACACACACACACTTACTGGACACACACACACACGCACACTTACTGGACACACACACACTGGACAGATACACACACACACTGGACACACACACACACACACACACACTGGACACACACACACACTGGAAACACACACACACACTGGACACACACACACAATCACTGGACACACACACACACACACTTACTGGACACACACACACACACTTACTGGACACACACACACACACACTGGACAGATACACACACACACACTGGACACACACACACACACACACACACACTTACTGGACACACACACACGCACACTTACTGGACACACACACACACACACTGGACAGATACACACACACACTGGACACACACACACACACTGGACAAACACACACACACACACACACACACTGTAGAAACACACACACACACATGCGTGTCTTCCTATAATTGTGACAATAACACTGTTAAAATACCAATGTGATCATTTGTTGTCTTTTATGTTGAATAACAAATTGTATAATTATATATGGACATACGCTCCATAGTTGTACAAGTATACAAGGATATATTGTACTTTTCATAATAAAACATACTTGAAACAAGAAAAGCATGTTAATTGTGAAAACAGTTTGGTTATTGATGTTACGTTTCCTCTGTCAGGTTGACGTTAACCTGCGACTGGTTGAAACATGAAACAAATATGAAATGAAATACAAAACAATTAAATATGTGAAATTGAATTAAACAAATTGTACAACAGAGTGTTGTGATGCAGGGTCACTATAGCAACAGAGTGTTGTGATGCAGGGTCACTATAGCAACAGAGTGTTGTGATGCAGGGTTACTATAGCAACAGAGTGTTGTGATGCAGGGTCACTATAAGCAACAGAGTGTTGTGATGGAGGGTTACTATAGCAACAGTGTTGTGATGCAGGGTTACTATAGCAACAGAGTTCTCTCTGCTCTGCTGTTCTCTCTTTTCTCTGCTCTCTCTACTCTCTTCTCTCCCTCTGCTCTCTGCTCTATCTCTCTGCTCTCTCAGCCTGCTATCTGCTCTCTCTGCTCTTTGCTCGCTCTGCTGTTCTCTCTCTCTCTGCCCTCTCTCTTCTCTCTGTTCTCTCTGCCCTCTCTCTTTTCTCTGCTCTCTCTTCTCTCTCAGCCTGCTCTCTGTCTGCTCTGCTGTTCTCTCTTTTCTCTGCTTGCTCTCTCTCTTCTCTCACTCTATGCTCTCTCACTCTCTCTTTGCTTTCTCAGCCTGCTCTCTCTCGCTCTCTATGCTCTCTATTGCTCTCTCAGCACTCTCTGTTCTCTCTGCTCTCTCTCTCTCTGCCCTCTCTGTTCTCTCTCTCTGCTCTCTCTACTCTGCCCTCTGCTCTCTCTCTCTCTGCTCTCTCTCTCTGCTCTCACTTTTCTCTATGCTCTGCTCTCTGCTTGCTCTCTCTCTGCTCTCGCTCTCTCTCTTCTCTCTCAGCACTCGCTGTTCTCTCTCTGCTCTCTCTCTGCTCTCTCTGTTCTCTCTCACTCTCTGCTGTCTATCTCTGCTCGCTCTGCTCTTTCTCTCTGCTCTCTCTCCCTCTGCTCTCTGCTCTGTTCTCTCTGCTCTCTCTTTTCTCTGTTCTCTCTGCTCTCTCTGCCCTCTCTCTTCTCTCTGCTCTCCCTTTGCTTTCTCAGCCTGCTCTCTCTCTGTTCTCTGCTCTCTCCCTCTGCTCTCTCTCCCTCTGCTCTCTCAGCCTGCTCTCTCTGCTCTCTCTATTCTCTGTTCTCACTCTATGCTCTCTCACTCTCTCTTTGCTTTCTCAGCCTGCTCTCTCTGCTCTCTGTTCTCTGCTCTCTCTCTCTCACTCTTCTCTCTCTGCCCTCTTCTCTCTCTGCTCTCTCTCTGCCTTCTCTGCTCTCTCTCTGCTCTCTCTCTTTGCTTTCTCAGCCTGCTCTCTCTGCTCTCTGTTCTCTGCTCTCTCTCTCTCTCCCTCTGCCCTCTTCTCTCTCTGCTCTCTCTCTGCCTTCTCTGCTCTCTCTGCCTTCTCTGCTCTCCCTCTGCTCTCTCTCACTCTGCCCTCACCCCTCTCTCTCTGCTCTATCTCTATGCTCTCTCTGTGCTCTGCTCGCTCAGCTCTCTGCCTTCTGCTCTCTCTGCTCTTTCTCTCTGCTCTCTGTCTCTGTTCTCTGCTCTCCCTGCTATCTCTCTCTGCTATCTCAGTCTCTGCTCTCTCTTTTCTCTATGCTCTGCTTTCTCTCTCTGCTCTCGCTCTCTCAGCACTCTCTGTTCTCTCTCTTCTCTCTGCTCTCTCTGCCTTCTCTGTTCTCGCTCACTCTGCTCTCTCTCTCTCTGCTGTCTCTCTGCTGTCTATCTCTGCTCTCTCTCCCTCTGCTCTTTCTGCTCTGTTCTCTCTAATCTCTCTGCCCTCTCTCTTCTCTCTGCTCCCTCTTTGCTTTCTCAGCCTGCTCTCTGTTCTCTGCTCTCTCAGCCTGCTCTCTCTCCCCCTCTGCTCTCTCAGCCTGCTCTCTCTCTCTGCTCTCTCTTTCCCTCTGCTCTTCTGCTCTCTTTTCTCTGCTCTCTCTCTGCTCTCACTCTATGCTCTCTCACTCTCTTTGCTTTTTCAGCCTGCTCTCTCTCTCTGTTCTCTGCTCTCTCTCTCTGCCCTCTTCTCTCTCTGCTCTCTCTCTCTGCTCTCTCTCTGCCTTCTCTGCTCTCTCTCTGCTCTCTCACTCTCTTTGCTTTCTCAGCCTGCTCTCTGCTCTCTCTCTGGTCTCTGCTCTCTCTCTCTCTCTGCCCTCTCCTCTCTGCTCTCTCTCTTTGCTCTCTGCTCTCTCTCTCTATGCTCTCTCTGTGCTCTGCTCGCTCAGCTCTCTCTGCTCTCAGCTCTCTCCCTCTGCTCTCTCTGCTGTCTCTCTCTGCTCTCTCTCTCTCACCCTGCTCTCTCACTCCCTCTGCTCTCTCTCTCTTCTCTCTGTTCTCTGCTCTCTCTGTTCTCTGCTCTCTCTCTCTGTTCTCTGCTCTCTCAGCCTGCTCTCCGGTCTCTCCCTCTCTCTCTAATGTTCTCTGCTCTCTCAGCCTGCTCTCTCTCTGCTCTCACCCTCTCTGCTTTCTCTCTTTTCTCTGCTTTCTCTTTTCCCTGCTCTCTGCTCTGCTCTCTTCTCTCTGCTCTCTCTCTCTCTGCCTCTTTCTGCTCTCTCTCTGTGCTCTGCTCTCTTCTCTCTGCTCTCTCTCTCTGTGGTCTTCTCTCTCTCTCTCTCTCTGCATCTCTCGCTTTTTATCTTAACAGAGGTGCAGTTTGGACAATCACCACTTGATGTCAGTGTTAAACCAGAAGTGATGAAAACAACATCACTGCAGAGAGAGAGAGAGTCTAATATACTGATATACAGTGCATTCAGAAAGTATTCAGACCCCTTGACTTTTTACACATTTTGTCACGTTACAGCCTTATTCTAAAATGGATTACATTGTTTTTTCCCCTCATCAATCTACACAAAATAACCCATAATTACAAAGCAAAAACTGTTTATTTTATGTGTGCACATTTTTATTTAAAAACTTAGATATCACATTCACATAAGTATTCAGACCCTTTACTCAGTACTTTGTTGAAGCACCTTTGGCAGTGATTACAGCCTTGAGTCTTCTTGGGTATGACGCTACAAGCTTGGCACACCTGTATTTGGGGAGTTTCTCCCATTCTTCTCTGCAGATCCTCTCAAGCTCTGTCAGGTTGGTTGGGGAGCTTTGCTGCACTGCTTTTTTCAGGTCTCTCCAGAGATGTTCGATCGGGTTCAAGTCCGGGCTTAGGATCATTGTCCTGTTGTCCAGTCTGTGTAGACTATACTGGGAGGGTAGAGAGTCAGAACTGATAGAGGATCTGGAGCCCTGAGGGAAAGAGAGAGAGGGAGGGTAGAGAGTCAGAACAGAGGGAGAGAGGGAGAGTCAGAACAGAGGGAAAGAGAGAGAGATGGAGGGTAGAGAGTCAGAACAGAGGGAAAGAGAGAGAGTCAGAACAGAGGGAAAGAGAGAGAGATGGAGGGTAGAGAGTCAGAACAGAGGGGAAGAGAGAGAGGGAGGGGAGAGAGTCCGAACAGAGGGAGAGAGGGAGAGTCAGAACAGAGGGAAAGAGAGAGGGAGGGTAGAGAGACAGAACAGAGGGAAAGAGAGAGAGTCAGAACAGAGGGGGAGAGAGAGAGAGGGAGGGTAGAGAGTCAGAACAGAGGGAAAGAGAGAGAGAGTCAGAACAGAGGGAAAGAGAGAGAGGGAGGGTAGAGAGTCAGAACAGAGGGAAAGAGAGAGAGAGAGGGAGGGTAGAGAGTCAGAACAGAGGGAAAGAGAGAGAGAGGGAGGGTAGAGAGACAGAACAGAGGGAAAGAGAGAGAGATGGAGGGTAGAGAGTCAGAACAGAGGGAAAGAGAGAGAGAGGGAGGGTAGAGAGTCAGAACAGAGGGAAAGAGAGAGATGGAGGGTAGAGAGTCAGAACAGAGGGAAAGAGAGAGATGGAGGGTAGAGAGTCAGAACAGAGGGAAAGAGAGAGGGAGGGTAGAGAGTCAGAACAGAGGGAAAGAGAGAGAGTCAGAACAGAGGGAAAGAGAGAGAGAGGGAGGGTAGAGAGTCAGAACAGAGGGAAAGAGAGAGAGGGAGGGTAGAGAGTCAGAACAGAGGGAAAGAGAGAGAAAGGGAGGGGAGAGAGTCAGAACAGAGGGGAAGAGAGAGAGAGGGAGGGGAGAGAGTCAGAACAGAGGGAAAGAGAGGGAGGGAGGGTAGAGAGTCAGAACAGAGGGAAAGAGAGAGAGGATGTGTGGAGGTTGCTTTATATTTGGTAATTGGGGGCCTTTGAGCCCTGATGAGCTGGGTGACATGGTCATTATGTTTCTCTACAACACAGAAGACTAAAGTTGGTCATGATGTTTCTCTAAAACAGTAAAGACTAAAGTTGGTCATGATGTTTCTCTAAAACAGTAAAGACTAAAGTTGGTCGTGATGTTTCTCTAAAACCCAGAACACTAAAGTTGGTCATGATGTTTCTCTAAAACCCAGAACACTAAAGTTGGTCATGATGTTTCTCTAAAACAGTAAAGACTAAAGTTGGTCATGATGTTTCTCTAAAACAGTAAAGACTAAAGTTGGTCATGATGTTTCTCTAAAAAACAGAACACTAAAGTTGGTCATGATGTTTCTCTAAAACACAGAACACTAAAGTTGGTCATAAGCAGAGGTCTAGCAGAGCCAACGTGCAGTTGTATATTTCAACAAGCTGTTCCTGTGTCACATACCGAATAGCCGATACCATGAATGTCCTTTACAAGAAAAGACTCAGCTACATAGATGCTGCCAAGATGAAGATGTTGGACCATATTGCAGATGTTCTCTTTCCACAAAGGATGCTAAACAATGGAGAGTTGGACAGTATCCAGTCTATAGGAGGTACTCATGACAAGGGCCGGGCCCTGATTGACACTGCCAGAAGTAAGGGAGGTATTACTAGTAATAGCTTGATGGCAACATGGGACAATTACCCTGGATCATCCTCAGTAGGTAATGGTAATGTTATGTCACCTAAGGAAATAGTCTCCATTTTTTGGGACAATATAACCCGTGATGATATTGAGAAGATGAAGTTTGTTATGAGCGAGATAGAGATCACGCATCGACACCGCATCAGTGCTCTGGACCTGCAATATGTGACAGATAGAACCGGGTTAGCAGATGTTATGGCATTGCATTACGGAGCTGCAGCACGGGCAGGGTTGAACACCCTGCTCAAGAAAATCGGTCGCAATGACCTGGTGAAGCGAGTCAAAGACAGTGACTGTACTCACACCTCAAGTCAGCTACAACCTGTGGCCTTCGCTACACGCGGCAAGGTTATCAATAAACATCAAGGTGACAGAGAAGATGTTGAATATACTTTGCGACCTTGACAGAGGACAGTTGAAAAGATTCATATGGACATTGAAACTACCAAGCAGCACGGCGGAGCTTATCAGAAACACCAACTGACCTGCAAAAAGTGCTGAAGGAACATGTTCAACATGACCAGTTACCTGGATACCATTTACAAAACACTGAGGGAAATGAACCAAAACAGCCTGGCAGACCAGTTGAAAACGTACATAGCCGGCCTCAGTCCCTAGGATATGTAGTCAATGATGAACTGTTTTTACTACACTGAACAGTATTAGGTCTATAAATGTCCCTAGGATATGTAGTCAATGATAAACTGTGTTTACTACACTGAACAGTATCAGGTCTATAAATGTCCCTAGGATATGTAGTCAATGATAAACTGTGTTTACTACACTGAACAGTATTAGTTCTATAAATGTGCCATTGCAAAATGTCTCTATTGAGCTATAGCTTGGTGATATGTACCACTGCTTTGTTTTGTGATAAACTGGTCAATAAACCCGAGTGACAACAATGTATACTGTGCATGTCTCTACACACACAAACGGGCTAAGTAGAGTACAACTTTCATTATAGTGAAGTACAGCCTTTTTGTAATTACACTTTGTACCAGTAACAACATCCAAATATTTTACCTGCCAACAAATAAATGATGTTATTCCTGGTTGTTTCAGTTACTCAGTGGCAGTAGTAGGATTATGGTGTTATTCCTGGTTGTTTCAGTTACTCAGTGGCAGTAGTAGGATTATGGTGTTATTCCTGGTTGTTTCAGTTACTCAGTGGCAGTAGTAGGATTATGGCGTAATTACTGCACTTACCTGATATCTTGATACTGTTTTAATAGACCTGTGACCATTTATTTGTAGAGTCATCATTATCACTCAGCATCATTTAAATGTCTAACCGGTAGACACTTTCTAATGTTCCCATGCAGGTCACCTTTATTGTATCTGTTCACAGCGAAAATGTGCTGGATGAACAAACATGCCTTATAGATAAGGTTACCTTGTTTACACCAGATCGTGTTTGGGTGGCACGGCAACAGGTCCAAAGTCAATCAGCTACTAACAGCTCCCACCTTAGACTCCCAAACAGAGAAGCTTGTTATTCTGTAGTTGACATAGCTAATAGAATGACCTATCTGGTGTGGATGTTTGCTCACCATGGAGATAGCAGTAGCTGGGTGAATCATTCACACTTGGACAGTCTGAGCTTCATTGACATAACAGCTGAAACCCCCCCCGGCGTTGGATGTTCCGAGCCCCATTATACATAACAGTGGTTGGACGATCTACCTTGGTGTTGGAGCCCCATATACATAACAGTGGTTGGACGATCTACCTGGGTGTTGGAGCCCCATGGAGATAACATTAGTTGGGTGAGTCATCTGTACTTGGAAAGTGTCAGTTTCATCTGCATAACAGCGGTTGGGAGACCCAGCTGCGGCCGGAGGTGTCAGCTCTGTTTGGATTGTATGAGCAATGTTAGATGAACAGGGGGTGGAAGACCCAGGAGTTATTGGACGATTCAGAGGTTATGTGCATAACATCGGAATGGACAATTCAGCTGGTTGGACGTATCGGAAGCCCGTAGAAACAGCAGTGTTTGGACGTATCGGAAGCCCGTAGAAACAGCAGTGGTTGGATACACAACCCACAGTGAGACATTGAAACTAGGTCACCTCAGGTTGACACCTAAGCAGTGAAACAGGAAAGATACATATAGTCTACCTGATGACACATTGTGGTGATTACTTCAAATGGCCTTGAAGCTTTTAGGAGGAGCCTCAGCTACATATATAAGATTAGTTACACAGACAGTGGAAAATTCAGTGTATATTTGCAGCTGAACCATGGACATGGTCCAGTGCTAGTGTGAAGTACTTTACAAAACAACAAGAATTAGAAACAAAAGATAGAATGTCACATGACGTTTCTTCAACATACAATAACAGAGGCGAATGGTACTACCAGCATCCCAATATGGGCCTAAGAGTTGAGGAATATACACAGTTGAGGGAATCTACACCCTCTCCCTTGCACAACATACAGCAGAGAAGGTGGCATGAAAGAGCCTCTAATGACAGGCTGTATGACACAGAGGACCACAACACATATCAACACGACCTTCTGGTTCCACACAATGTACCTGTGTACCCTAGACACCCCCAACCCTTTGACTTAAGATGTAGGTCTGACAAAAACAGGTTACAACAAGGTAGTCATGACATAGGACTGTCACCGAAGACCAAGGGTTACAATGGACTGCCAACTCGGTACAACAAACGGCCACAAAACGTTTGTCATGCTCCTACCACAGCAAAGGTGAAACGCCGTATACCTCTGGAATGGATCCCTGTGAAGGACAACCTGCCAAAACACAACGCAAGACTGGTGAGAGACACGGACATCATGACAATGTCAGCAGCCGGCCCCAGCCCACCAGGGGCAGCAGTCGGTCCCACCCCCCAAGGGACAGCATCAGGGCCCAGTCTCCCAGGGACCACAGCCGAGCTCACACCACCAGCGGCAGCAGAGACATGACCCATAGTTCTGTCAACCGTAGGCGAAGCAAAGAACCCAATACAGGCCTTAATGCTCAAAGGTTGTGTCCCGAAGTCTCCTGTAGCAGCGGCCGCAACGGTGGTCTTGATAGCAGCGTCACATCAGCAAAGATTGGCAGATATGAAAACAGGTTTGCTTCACAAAGCCACAGCATGCCTAGATCACATAGACCGTCCACTGGCCCACATCCGAAACCTGTGACTGTGGACAATATTAAGAAGAGATCGGTCGACATGTCCTACAATCAGCCTGGTTCTCAGTCGAGCGTTAAAAGTGGTTGCAGAAAGAGGGCCTGTATGTTCAACAGGAGACCAAACAACAGTGAAGAAGTAGACAATAGCACATCAGCGGTTCTACACCATGTCACGGATACCAATGAGGAGGCTAACCTACCTAGAGAACCCGGTGCAGATGATAGCGGAGATGAAAGCAACACAAGTTCCTCCAGTGACTCTGTTCACACTAGCGATGATGACAAGGAGGACTGTCACAATTCTGTACCCAAACATGTCGCGGAAAGGGTATCCTCTCCAGTCAAACGGCCACACGGTACCTATCAAACAAAAAAGTACCAGAGTGGCTGGAGTCCAACAAGACCCTGATACTGAACCATGTGTATCTGCTGAGCCAGAGTACCAGTATACAGAGGATGCTGCCTGTTCTGGGACGGTATGCACTGTGCCTAATTCCACCACAGATGACACAGAGCCTGAGTCGCAGACCCAGACCCAGGAGCCAGACTCTGATGAGACAGGCCAATGATGTAGTGTCTGCTGAGACTGTGTCTGCAGAGACTCAGACCCCAGAATCTGCTGAGACACAGACCGAGGAGCCAGACTCTGATGAGACTCAGACCAAGGAGCCAGACTCTGATGAGACTCAGACCAAGGAGCCAGACTCTGATGAGACTCAGACCAAGGAGCCAGACTCTGATGAGACTCAGACCAAGGAGCCAGACTCTGATGAGACTCAGACCAAGGAGCCAGACTCTGATGAGACTCAGACCAAGGAGGCAGTGTCTGCTGTACCCAAGCCCCAGTCTACAACTGAACCATCGTTCCAACAACCTATTGGTGAAACATGTGAAATGTCTCACAATGTGCCTGAATGTAGAGTTGACCATGCAATTGTATTAGCTGCGCCTGGGTATCAAGATAGGGCTGATGAAGTTGTCTCTGCGACAGAGCACGTAAACAGGGCCGGATGTGCTACCTCAAAGGAGCTTCAGACTGCCGTGGATAGCATCACAGCCATGTCTGGGTGTGATACATCAGAGGAGGTTACTGCTGCCCTGGATAGCATCACAGCCATGTCTGGGTGTGATACATCAGAGGAGGTTACTGCTGTCCTGGATAGCATCACAGCCATGTCTGGGTGTGATACATCAGAGGAGGTTACTGCTGCCCTGGATAGCATCACAGCCATGTCTGGGTGTGATACATCAGAGGAGGTTACTGCTGTCCTGGATAGCATGACATGTGTCACGTAAGTGTAACTATCACACACATTGTGTTATTACTGAATAGTAATCTATTGCCTTTGGGTAGAGGGGTGACTTGTTTCCGCCTTGTGTTATTACTGAATAGTAATCTATTGCCTTTGGGTAGAGGGGTGACTTGTTTCTGCCTTGTGTTATTACTGAATAGTAATGTATTGCCTTTGGGTAGAGGGGTGACTTGTTTCTGCCTTGTGTTATTACTGAATAGTAATGTATTGCCTTTGGGTAGAGGGGTGACTTGTTTCTGCCTTGTGTTATTACTGAATAGTAATGTATTGCCTTTGGGTATAGGGGTGACTTGTTTCTGCCTTGTGTTATTACTGAATAGTAATCTATTGCCTTTGGGTAGAGGGGTGACTTGTTTCCGCCTTGTGTTATTACTGAATAGTAATCTATTGCCTTTGGGTAGAGGGGTGACTTGTTTCTGCCTTGGGTTATTACTGAATAGTAATGTATTGCCTTTGGGTAGAGGGGTGACTTGTTTCTGCCTTGTGTTATTACTGAATAGTAATGTATTGCCTTTGGGTAGAGGGGTGACTTGTTTCTGCCTTGTGTTATTACTGAATAGTAATCTATTGCCTTTGGGTAGAGGGGTGACTTGTTTCCGCCTTGTGTTATTACTGAATAGTAATCTATTGCCTTTGGGTAGAGGGGTGACTTGTTTCTGCCTTGTGTTATTACTGAATAGTAATGTATTGCCTTTGGGTAGAGGGGTGACTTGTTTCTGCCTTGTGGTATTACTGAATAGTAATCTATTGCCTTTGGGTAGAGGGGTGACTTGTTTCTGCCTTGTGTTATTACTGAATAGTAATCTATTGCCTTTGGGTAGAGGGGTGACTTGTTTCTGCCTTGTGTTATTACTGAATAGTAATGTATTGCCTTTGGGTAGAGGGGTGACTTGTTTCTGCCTTGTGTTATTACTGAATAGTAATGTATTGCCTTTGGGTAGAGGGGTGACTTGTTTCCGCCTTGTGTTATTACTGAATAGTAATGTATTGCCTTTGGGTAGAGGGGTGACTTGTTTCCGCCTTGTGTTATTACTGAATAGTAATGTATTGCCTTTGGGTAGAGGGGTGACTTGTTTCTGCCTTGTGTTATTACTGAATAGTAATCTATTGCCTTTGGGTAGAGGGGTGACTTGTTTCCGCCTTGTGTTATTACTGAATAGTAATGTATTGCCTTTGGGTAGAGGGGTGACTTGTTTCTGCCTTGTGTTATTACTGAATAGTAATCTATTGCCTTTGGGTAGAGGGGTGACTTGTTTCCGCCTTGTGTTATTACTGAATAGTAATGTATTGCCTTTGGGTAGAGGGGTGACTTGTTTCCGCCTTGTGTTATTACTGAATAGTAATGTATTGCCTTTGGGTAGAGGGGTGACTTGTTTCCGCCTTGTGTTATTACTGAATAGTAATCTATTGCCTTTGGGTAGAGGGGTGACTTGTTTCCGCCTTGTGTTATTACTGAATAGTAATCTATTGCCTTTAGGTAGAGGGGTGACTTGTTTCCGCCTTGTGTTATTACTGAATAGTAATCTATTGCCTTTGGGTAGAGGGGTGACTTGTTTCCGCCTTGTGTTATTACTGAATAGTAATCTATTGCCTTTGGGTAGAGGGGTGACTTGTTTCCGCCTTGTGTTATTACTGAATAGTAATCTATTGCCTTTGGGTAGAGGGGTGACTTGTTTCTGCCTTGTGTTATTACTGAATAGTAATGTATTGCCTTTAGGTAGAGGGGTGACTTGTTTCCGCCTTGTGTTATTACTGAATAGTAATCTATTGCCTTTGGGTAGAGGGGTGACTTGTTTCCGCCTTGTGTTATTACTGAATAGTAATCTATTGCCTTTGGGTAGAGGGGTGACTTGTTTCCGCCTTGTGTTATTACTGAATAGTAATGTATTGCCTTTGGGTAGAGGGGTGACTTGTTTCCGCCTTGTGTTACAGGGGTACCGAGAGAGCTCCGGATGATATGCTAACCGATGTGGAATATGCAAATGCCTTTCAAGAGAGTGAAGTGTCCCAAGCATCCGAGCCGCATTTCAGTAGGCCACAGTGGAACGTTGACTCTTGTCCAGGTTCAATATTTTCTGCTACAACCGATCCCCTTCCCACTATGATACCACCTTCAAGCGCCATCTGTAATGAGGTAACCCAGCTTACAGATGTGGAACTCAGCACCTTCAACGCCTGTATTGGTGACATGGCCCCTCTCGGGTACCCAGAGAACTCCATGGCTGCTCTTGAGAGGGTCTGTGGTGAATATGTCTTTCAACAACAACAGCCGGCACAGCCTCTAGAGCCCCAGCAGGTTGAGGTGCATCTGGAAACGTTTCATCAAGTGCCGCAGCAGGAGGCCCGGGTCCTACATCCCCAACAACCAGCATCTCAAGTGCCTGAAACTCCACAGCAGACTGTTGATATACAAGGGTTCAACGTGTGCAAACCCAAGCCAGTGACATCTTTACAGTCGCAAAGGACATTGTTCCCCACACCACCACAATCCGAAGCAGCTGTCACCTATGAAGAATCCGTGCCTGGTCCCAGCCGATATAACCTGTACAGCGACGGGGCTACCGTGTCGTCCATTGCGATGATAATCCCTGTGATGAAACAGTTGATTATATGCGCCACGTGTAAAAAGAAGTTCAACAGAGCGTTCATCTGTAACAACTACTTGATTCAGCTGAACAGGCCCGTGCAATGTGCTTGGGGCTGTGTATTGTGCAGATTGTGTTACAGTGAACAAAGTGGTTGTCGCCTACACAATATATCGTCCACAAGGAGAGAGAGAGACAGAGAGAGAGAGAGAGAGAGGGGGGGGGGGATAGAGGAGAGAGAGAGAGAGACAGAGAGAGAGAGAGGGGGGGGAGATAGAGGAGAGAGAGAGAGAGAGAGAGAGAGAGAGAGAGAGAGAGAGAGAGAGAGAGAGACAGAGACAGAGAGAAATAAATAGAGAGAGAGAGAGAGAGAGAGGGGGGGGATAGAGGAGAGAGAGAGAGAGATAGAGAGAGAGGGAGAGAGAGAGAGAGAGATAGAGAGAGACAGAGAGAGATAAATAGAGAGAGAGATACCACTCTAAGCACCACACCCTTGCCAATTTCCTGCTCTGGAGAATGTAGGAGACTGGGATCTGGAACTCAACATAGATGATAAGTTCAAGACTGACAAGGAGGTCAACGTCCATGTGCAGCTGATTATGAATGAGGAGCAATCCTCTGGAGTTGACACCCTGCCAAGAGGTATGTATATTACCATGTGCAGCTGATTATGAATGAGGAGCAATCCTCTGGAGTTGACACCCTGCCAAGAGGTATGTATATTACCATGTGCAGCTGATTATGAATGAGGAGCAATCCTCTGGAGTTGACACCCTGCCAAGAGGTATGTATATTACCATGTGCAGCTGATTATGAATGAGGAGCAATCCTCTGGAGTTGACACCCTGCCAAGAGGTATGTATATTACCATGTGCAGCTGATTATGAATGAGGAGCAATCCTCTGGAGTTGACACCCTGCCAAGAGGTATGTATATTACCATGTGCAGCTGATTATGAATGAGGAGCAAACCTCTGGAGTTGACACCCTGCCAAGAGGTATGTATATTACCATTTATAGATATATCTGTCTATGTCTATGTTATCCTGTTGAGGATAGAGGGCGCTATTTTCACTTTGGGAAAAAATCGTGCCTAATTTAAACGGCCTCGTACTCTATTCTTGCTCGTACAATATGCATATTATTATTACTATTGGATAGAAAACACTCTCAAGTTTCTAAAACCGTTTGAATTATATCTGTGAGTAAAACAGAACTCATTTTGCAGCAAACTTCCTGTCAGAAAGTGAAAAATCTGAAATCGAGGCTCTGTTCCAGGGCCTCCCTATTAATTTGCTTGAAATCTATTAGTATACATGCACTTCATACGCCTTCCACTAAATGTCAATAGACAGTGAGCGGTGAAATGGGGTGTCTAGCTATATCTATGGTCAAAAGAGAGGTCTTGGAATGACATGACCCCAATTTCCTTTGTTCGGGAAGGAACTCTGGATTGCCTTCTGAAAAGCTTTCGTTATAGACGGCTAATATCTCCGGCTTTGATTTTATTTGATAAATGTGATAATATCATCGTAAAGTATGTTTTTCAATATAATTTTATCAGATTATTGAAATGCTTTATCTTGGCCAGGTCGCAGTTGCAAATGAGAACTTGTTCTCAACTAGCCTACCTGGTTAAATAAAGGTGAAATTAAAAATTAAAAATTAAAAAAGATTATTGAAAGTTTTTC
Organism: Salvelinus namaycush; assembly: GCF_016432855.1. Classification (NCBI taxonomy): domain Eukaryota; kingdom Metazoa; phylum Chordata; class Actinopteri; order Salmoniformes; family Salmonidae; genus Salvelinus; species Salvelinus namaycush. The sequence continues at coordinate 84,858 of NW_024061145.1, forward strand.
GGGAGTTTTGGCGTGTTCCGTTCTCTGCGTTTGGTGACGATGGACAGCTTTGCGCCACTTGGCTAGTTTTGATTGCTAATTCAACAGACGAAGAGGACATTCTAAATCCAAACAACGATTATTCTGGACAAAGGACCCCTTGTACAAGATTCTGATGGAAGCTCAACAAAAGTAGGACCCATTTATGATGTTATTTCGTATTTCTGTCGAAAATGTTTAGACGTATATTCCGCTCTTATTTTGGGAGCTGTCTCGCTATAACGTAAGCTGTATGTCGTACTAAAGTTATTTTTAGAATTCTAACACGGCGATTGCATTAAGAACTAGTGTATCTATCATTTGCTGTACAACAAGTATTTTTTTGTAAAGTTTATGATTAGTTATTTGGTCAGAATAGGTGAGTGTCAGAAATATATCCGGAGATTCTGGAAAATAGTTGCTACGTTTTCACAATGTATAACTACGGATTTCAGCTCTAAATATGCACATTTTCGAACAAAACATAAGTGTATTGTATAACCTGATGTTATAGGACTGTCATCTGATGAAGCTTTTCAAGGTTAGTGAAAAATTATATATCTTTTGCTGTTTTTTTGCGATCGCTAACTTTTGCTGCTGATAAATGGGTTGTGTTTTTGGCTATTGTGGTAAGCTAATATAATGCTATATTGTGTTTTCGCTGTAAAACACTTAAAAAATCTGAAATATTGGCTAGATTCACAAGATGTTTGTCTTTCATTTGCTGTACACCATGTATTTTTCATAAATGTTTTATGATGAGTATTTAGGTATTTCACGTTGGTCTCTATAATTACTCTGGCTGCTTCGGTGCTATTTGTGATGGTAGCTGTGATGGTAGCTGCAATGTAAAACTATGATTTATACCTCAAATATGCAAATTTTTCGAACAAAACATAGATTTATTGTATAACATGTTATAAGACTGTCATCTGATGAAGTTGTTTCTTGGTTAGTTTGGTTGGTTCTTGGTTAGTTTGGTTGGTTTTGTGCAAGCTACCTGTGCTGTGAAAGAAATGTCTGTGCTTTTTTGTATTTGGTGGTGAGCTAACATAAATATACGTGGTGTTTTCGCTGTAAAACATTTTAAAAATCGGACATGTCGGACATGTTGACTGGATTCACAAGATGTTTATCTTTCATTTGCTGTATTGGACTTGTTAAAACTTCTTGCAACTATAGGGGGTGCTGTTCCGCATTAGCATTTTTTGGTCTCCAAATTAAACTGCCTCGTGCTCAATTCTTGATCGTACAATATGCATATTATTGTTATTATTGGATAGAAAACACTTTCTAGTTTCTATAGCCGTTGGAATTTTGTCTCTGAGTGGTACAGAACTACTTCTACAGCACTTTTCCTGACAGGGAGTCAGATTTCAGAAATTTTTACCCCTGATCTGGGATCGGTTTTAAGGTGCCAGTAGATGCTATGGAGAAACCGACACTGCCTACGTCTTCCTCTGGGTGTCAGTACGTCATCACGCTTTGAATGGATTCGATTGCGCAATCAGAGCCACTATAAAACACGAAAACGTTGAAGTACCGCTCTCTTCCTGCATGCGTCTTGCGCAAAATGGACATCAGACCTGCCTCCTTCCAAATGGTTGTTTACACAGTGATATTTATCCGGTCATGTTTTTAGTCGTTATAGTTGTTAAAAACATCATAATGTAGTTAATTTGAACCGTTTTATAGCAATTTATATCCGTTTAGTGCGATTTTGAGGAATTTCTTTGTCGTGCACTCTGAAAGTTTGGGCACGTTTCGGGGTCCCGTTCGATCGTTAGTGGATATTTCGAAGGACAGAGGACATCTATCGACCAAAAGAAGATTAGACCCAAGAAAGGATACATTGCCCAAGAATCTGATGGAAAATCACCTCATAGTAAGGAATATTTAATATGATAAATCGTTGTTCTGTCGAAATATTTTAAACGCATAATCCGCCATTTTGTTTGTTATCGCTTCACTTGGCGAACGCTGTATAAGAAAGTAAGGATAATTTTAGAAATGTAAATCAGCGATTGCATTAAGAACTAATTTGTCTTTCGATTCCTGTCAACCCTGTATTTTTTAGTCAAGTATATGATTAGCTTTCAATTAAACTAGATCACTCTGAAAGATGACGTCCGACATTTTGAGGCTTGATTTCCTAGTATTTTCATTGTGTAACCACGGTTTTGTATGGCTAAATATGCACATTTTCGAACAAACTGTATATGTATGTTGTAAAATGATGTTACAGGAGTGTCATCGGAAGAATTCTGAGAAGGTTAGTGAAAAAATTAATATATTTTGGCGATTATTACGTTATAGCTCTCTTTGGCTTGAATCGATGCTCTGGTAACGTTTTCACATGTGGTATGCTAACTTATCGATTTATTGTGTTTTCGCTGTAAAACGCTTAGAAAATCTGAAATATTGTCTGGAATCACAAGATCTGGGTCTTTCCATTGCTATGCTTTGTCTATTCTTATGAAATGTTTTATTAAGAGTAAATTGGTCATACACGTTGCTCTCTATAGTAATTCTAGTCGTGTTGTGATGGTCGGTGCAATTGTAAACTGTGATTTCTACCTGAAATATGCACTTTTTTCTAACAAAACCTATCCTATACCATAAATATGTTATCAGACTGTCATCTGATGAGGTTTTTTATAGGTTATTGGCTATCAATATCTTAGTTTAGCCGAATTGGTGATAGCTACTGGTGGAGAGAAAAAATGGTGGACAAAGAAATTGTGTATTTTGCTAACGTGTTTAGCTAATAGATTTACATATTTTGTCTTCCCTGTAAAACATTTTAAAAATCTGAAATGGTGGCTTTATTCACAAGATCTGTATCTTTCATCTGGTATCTTGGACTTGTGATTTAATGATATTTAGATGCTACTATCTACTTGTGACGCTATGCTAGCTATGCTACTCAGTGGGGGGGGGTGGTGGGGGGTGCTCCCGGATCCGGGTTGGTGACTCGTGAGAAGTTTTAATGTGTGAAAGTTAAATATTTCTAAAAAATATTTCTTGAATTTCGCGCTCCGCCTTTTCAGTGGAATGTGGGGGGGGTTCCGCTAGCGGAACCCCGGGGCTAGACAGGTTAAACTACAATGAACTACAATGACGAGCCCTGATAATGTAGCTAGACTGACAGTGTTCTCTTCCCACGCAGCGTTCAACCATCTCATCACAGTGAATGACACCATGTCCTTCAGGTACTGGGTAAGCAAAGCAATGCCAGAAGAGGTGGCCTACAGATATGTCTGTATCCCTCATGTACCTGGGTTCTGGGATCACGTTGTGGTGGGAACCCGTCCCCTTCCCAGAACGGAGAAGCTGATCGGACCTGATGACTCCTTACCGAGATTGTTCAATGTGTCACTTGGGTCCTACAGGTTTCATTGGTGCTGTTTTGTCTTGAAGAAACAAATAATTTTGACTATGTGGTGCACTTCGTTGCCCAGGAGAGGGCAGTCTAAGGTAGTCCCAGTTGTTGACAACACACTGAGAAACCTCACCTCGAGCATAGAGTTTAGAAGAATGGTATTCTATCTTTGTAGGTGGTTTACAGCTCAGTATGTGTCACCACAAGACAGGCGGCTTAACCTTGTGTTAGATTGTAAACCCAGTGAAGGTGCTACTTTGCTACTTTGGTCCATGTCATAGCTTTGTTGGCTTCCAGGATTGGGATGGAAACAGTAACACCTCACCTGGCCCAGCAACGGGCCAAAGATGATAGCAATTACTGTTTCAATGGCAGGAATGCCAATAACATGTTCACATGCCCCTCAGATGGTAATTCAGGAGGTAATTACATCGATATTGTTGAGGGGTTTAGCTCCTACCACAACAGTGGCGATGATGGTATTGGTCTCACTCACATGTCCACAACCACAGAGTGTTACAGCTTCCTTTAAAGTAGAGCAATGATGTTTGTATAGTGTTACCTCAGCCTACAAGAGTCGACATGTGGGACCGTGTGGTGACATGATGCCTAAAGGTTATTTTAGGTCTTGTTTGACAATGGGCCCTGACTGATAAAAATTAATATGGTGATGTTCTCAATGTCACATGTTTACGATTTTATACCTTACTTTAATTGACCATATTACACCTGGGTAATGTGTCTACCCTTTTGTATCAGCCAACCTTATATATCTATTGCCTTGAAATAAAATATGTCTTGCATATACATATATCTTGGTTGTGTTTATTTGAAAGATGACAGCGACACCACATTTTGAAAGACAATTGATGTGACAGTAATTGAGAATGAACTGCCTATGATCGGGTGCACATCTATGTGGATTACTCAGTAGACACTGGTTCTGTGTTGCATTCCCTGCCTTAGTTCTACGCGGCCAGGGTCCGTTATCACCGCCAGAGGAATCAGAAGCTAGTTCATTCAGCACAGGGATCTATCTGTGTACTGTCTATTTAGAACTTACAAAGGAAGGTGCTACTCGCCTCCCTATGTCAGTGATCCTGCTGGTGTTTCCATGTGATAGGGTAGTGGGGTATATGGTGTCTAGCCAATGGCCCGTGTGATGTCTTACTACCAACCATGTGCTAGTGACAGTTCCACATCAATTCCATGTAGACATTGTGCTATAGACACAGATATGTTTTTGACTCTAATGGCATTGATATATCTAACAGATTACATACAAAACATCCAAAGTAATCAAACACTTAGTAGACATAGGGAACTTTTAACTGTGAAAAGGTGACAACATGTTGTTATACTACATCCCCTTCAGTTATAGCTTTCGTTCTACTGTATTCGCGGTATGCGTCCTGAACGCTCACTCTAGTGACTGGTTCTCTCATATCGTCCAGATCCCTTTGAACAGCCAGGGTTAACACCTGCCTGTTGATGTAGGCCGAGGCGTTGAGTTGCAGTCCCACATTGTCAGAGAGAGTCTTTACTGCACCGATTAACCTCCGTACATCCATTCTTCCCCTGAGCGCTCCCAGTAGATAACGGAGGTCTGCTCTCTCCATCTGGATGTTGATGTAGGCCGAGGCGTTGAGTTGCAGTCCCACATTGTCAGAGAGAGTCTTTACTGCACCGATTAACCTCCGCACGTCCATTCTTCCCCTGAGCGCTCCCAGTAGATAACGGAGGTCTGCCCTCTCCATCTGGATGGAAAGCAGTTCGTTCTTGAACTTGTTGTACTCCTTTTCCCCTATCGTTGCAGTCATAGATTCTTTGAGCAGGGCTATGTTGACATCTAAGCTTGATATGGATCTCCAAACTGTGTTTATTGATCTGTCAACAGAGGCCTCTTCTTTCTTCCTAAGCAGGGTTTATTCTCTTGTTCCATGGGGTCCATGTACAGGGAGGTGAAGAAATTTACTCCGCAGGAGAGTACGAAATCGGCCATGGCGCACACTCCCCGGGCTATGTTGTGTGAAAGACCGCTACTGCGCATCCTTGCCTCAATGAACCGTCGTGGTTGTAATGAGTAAGCTATGTTTATTACTAGCAACCATTTCCCATGGTACTGCGAGGGTCCATTCAACACTGGAGGTGACGAGAGTACCGGGTGCTCTTGAATATCCTGTTAAAGATGGGGTCGATTAAGCGAGTGGTGGCATGGATGGGGTTGCAGGCAAATATACTCGTTCCGCTGATGCTAGGCGCTAGCCTATCGACCAGTGTTTCCCGGGTTGCATCGCCGACACACGAGCTTCTTGTCAGACGTCAGGCCTATACTGTAAGTACCGCAGAAGGCCACCCCAAGCATTGGCTGCATTATGTCTGTGGTACGCTTATCACCGTTCACTCTCTCGACTGTATCCTTGAAAGGATCCCCTATGGGATCGAGTACACCCTTCTCAAACTCCACCATGTGAAGGGTGTTGCAGAAGAGCTTATGATTACTCTCCTCTTGGTTGCGGTGTCTGCTGGCGTGCTTGTTTCTAACCCTGAGAGCTGAGCTGAACGGCTGGAGTAGGGTTGGCATACAAGTGTACGCTTCGGCTCGCATCATAGTGTCCCTCGTAACGGACCCGTTGAGTCTTTCCGATCGGCCCGTGGTGAAGATGTAAGGTCTGCGGTAGCGCAGTCCGACTCTGGGCAAAAGCCGTTGAATGCGTCTGCGACCACCATGTCGAAGGGACCACCCGTGTTTATGTGCACGTCTCCTCCTCGTACGTCCTTCATGTACAAGTTGGGGATGTACACCCCGGGAGAGTCTAGGGTCTCTGGTATAACGACAGACTCGCAGTATTGGTTGACGCTGTGCACCTGGTGTGTATTGTGAGATGTGGGTTTGCAGACGATCTCAGTGCCCAGTGTGTATAGAGCAGACTTTTGTTGCATGAGGGAGATACCACATCCCATGAAACGAACACCTCTGAACAGAAGGTATGCCATGCCCGAGTAGTACTTGGTGTCGTAGTGATCGCGTATGACATTGTGAGTCAACAGGGTACTGTAATGCATGCCCATCAACACCTTGGCCAAGATGTTGCTGATACCCGCCAGCTTTTGCAGTCTGATGGCCCACATGTACGTGACAAGGGAAGTATCGCTAAATCCGGTATCGGTACACCGCTTGTGTGTCAACGCGGTAGGCTCAAACTGTTCACTGACATCACACCTGCCCTGCAGTGCTACCTTGGAGAAAGCGCACTGTCCTTTCAAACGCATCACGGTGAGAGCTCTCTCGTTTGGCAGGTTCAACTCGTTGGTTAGATTGAGGTCGTGCTCTCTGTATCGGATAGGGACGCGGACAGTGTCAGCAACTTTGCCATCATCCCCAAAGCGGTACACTCTAGCGCCTAGGACTGGGAGGATGATCCAGTACATGAGATTACAATAGTCCACATCATCCAAGGTGAAGGAACTTGGGTAGCCATATTCCGGGGTGACATTGTCATTGAAAAACACAGGCATGGAGGCCAGAGTTGTGTCTGCTCCCAACTATGCCCTTAAACAGTGCGCTTAGGCTGTTCATCAGCCCCTCTATTTGTAACAACACGGTACGCTCCTCGTTGGTAATGGTCGATGAGGTCTCCTTTGCAGCGAGGACACCCCGTATGTAAACTGCGCAGATCGGGTCGGTTAACCAAGACCAGAAAAGTCTTCCCTTGGTCCAGTCTGCATTTTGGAAATGGGTAACGACTCCTTCCTCCAGGATAGCCCTTCTCAAGGCAATCATTGACTCTAAACCTTGTCCGTGGTGGAGCGTATACGGCAAGTTATCTCGCACATGTCTGGCATGCTCTGTATCTCCGAAGTGAGTGAGTAACTCCCATGTGGCTCAGTTGGTAGAGCATGGCGCTTGCAACGCCAGGGTTGTGGGTTCAATTACCACGGGGGGACCAGGATGAATATGTATGAACTTTCCAATGTGTAAGTCGCTCTGGATAAGAGCGTCTGCTAAATGACTTAAATGTAAATGTAACTCGCTGCCTATCTGAGCAATTTCGTTTTCGATGCTGTTCATCGGCGACGAGTTGAACAGAGCCACGCGAGGCCTAACAACCCAGCGCTCGGGCACAACGTTTTCCCTGTCCCTGTCACAATTGTCAGGTGGACGAGGTACCACCCTGTTGCGGGCGTCGAACTCAAGTATGGACGCTGGGTTTTCTATCTTACTGTACCAGTCTCTACTGTACCCGAGACTGGCCAGTTTTTCTACAGAAATGGCGTTGGGGTCGGCTCTCATCAAGGACATCTTTGACATCGTTCTGCAGTCTCGTACGACGTGCTTCATTGAACAGCTCTTTCGGGTTACCCACGGGGTGTAGGCTACGGATAGTGACACAGGCCACCGTTCCGTCATACTGGTGGAGGTATGAGGCGCAGGGTGATCGCTGAGCAAGTCGCTTGTAGTTGATGTCGTCCGACTCTGTGGTGGAGAGGACAGGGCTGGCGCCATGCAGCCGACCGTGGAGTATTCCCATTTGAATCCTTCGGAGCTACAGAAGGCCTTGTGTTCAGTGGACGTGTCTCTGTTGTTACCGTGTACCATCTGCACTCCGTCCACCTGCACGATGGGGATCTTATCAGTGGGGCCTCCTCCGACTCTAATGTAGTTTACCTTCATGTCGATTGACCTGTCCTGGAAGCACGATTCATAGGTGAAGGGTAGGTCCTTGTCACCGAGAGCGTGCTGGGTGACCTGTTTCATGGTGAACTCGTAGCCTACCCCGGCTCTACTGGTCTCGTTGGCCATGGTGTACACAGGGAACTCCGGGGTGATCTTGGTGTCCTCGCTGACGATCTGAGACGATATTATGCCATTGGAGCTTCTCTGGGAGATGACGCGGAACAGCGTGTCACCCACGATCATGACCTAGGGCTTATCGCTCCCTAGTATCCTCCGAGCGTTTTCTAGGGCGCATACAAAATAGTCGGGCTGTATGTTGATCATACCGCACATGAGTTCAGCCATCACCAATACAGAGTCCAATTTCTCAGCTCAACTAGAGCTCTTTGTCCTTTGTGCGATTCTGTCTGTCAAGGTGGGTTGAGCTGAACAATATCTGAACACCTCAATGGTCCAAGTTAGCTCCCAGGAAGTGCTGACCCTGTCCAACTCTCTTCTGATCAGATCCATGGCCACCGAAGGCACTGTAACGCTTAGGAGGCATCCGAATTGCATCGTGACCACCTTGGACCTATGTTGGAATACTTGGCTGTACTCTCTAGTCTGCACTCCGTTGCTGATTGTGTCGTAGGTGCCCTGCTGCGCCTCGTGCTGGTCCGTAATCCTGTAGCGCCTGCAGAACCTCGTACCTGTGGGAACCACTTCGTCCGGCACCAGCATCTTGTACACAAAGCCAGCGAGTAGGCGACTCGTGTCTCTCTGTTGTCTGAACAGCGTAACTCCCATGTGAGCCTGCGATATCACGACAGTGGCGTCGGCCGAGATTGAACTGTTGGTGGCCGAGGCTCTGATTATGTTATCCGTCATGTACTCAGCGAATGTGCTGTTCGGAGAGGCCAGGAAGTTTGGGGCTTTCACCAAACGCACAACGGTCTCCAGTGGTTTCAGCGTGTAGCTGCTCGGGTCCATGGTTACCACACTCATGATGCGGGCAACCTCTTGGGGCTCTAGTCGATTGAATGAAATGATAAGGACTAACAGGCAACCTGGCTGTGTGCTTGCTATAGTAGAGATAGAGTTGATGTCAATAGCAACCTCTTGGGGCTCTCGTCGATTGAATTAAATGATAAGGACTAACAGGCGACCTGGCTGTGTGCTTGCTATAGTAGAGAGTTGATGTCAATAGCAACCTCTTGGGGCTCTCGTCGATTGAATTAAATGATAAGGACTAACAGGCGACCTGGCTGTGTGCTTGCTATAGTAGAGAGTTGATGTCAATAGCAACCTCTTGGGGCTCTAGTCGATTGAATGAAATGATAAGGACTAACAGGCGACCTGGCTGTGTGCTTGCTATAGTAGAGAGTTGATGTCAATAACAACCTCTTGGGGCTCTAGTCGATTGAATGAAATGATAAGGACTAACAGGCGACCTGGCTGTGTGCTTGTGTAGTAGAGAGTTGATGTCAATAACAACCTCTGAGACCGACAGAGTCCATTGTTAAGATGTTTATTTAGTTGGTTAGACGACAATGTCTCGAGTGTCCCACACGCCCATGCGAAGCTTCTTGTAAGGACTCTTTAACTAGAGCTCCGTGTGACGTTACGGGGAGCTTACCGAGAGCTCTATACATCTCTTAACTTTTAACGAGTCACCATCCCGGATCCGGGATCCCCCCCCACAGTAAAAAGCTGACTAGCATAGCCTAGCATAGCGTCACAAGTAAATACAAGCATCTAAATATCATTAAATCACAAGTCCAAGACACCAGATGAAAGATACAGATCTTGTGAATCCAGTCATCATTTCTGATTTTTAAAATGTTTTACAGGGAAGACACAATATGTAAATCTATTAGCTAACCATGATAGCAAAAGACACCACTATTTTTCTCCACCATTTTTTTCCTGCATGAGTAGCTATCACTAATTCGACTAAATAAAGATATATATAGCCACTAACCAAGAAACAACTTCATAAGATGACAGTCTGATAACATATTCATGGTATAGGATAGTTTTTTTTAGAAAAATGTGCATATTTCAGGTATAAATCACAGTTCTACATTGCAGCTGCAATCTGAAATAGCGTTGGAAGCAGCCGGAATAATTACAGAGACCGACGTCAATTACCAAAATACTCATCCTAAAACATTTCTGAAAAATACACAGCCTACAGCAATCGAAAGACACAGATCTTGTGAATCCAGACAATATTTCAGATTTTCTAAGTGTTTTACAGGGAAGACACAATATGTAAATCTATTAGCTAACCACGATAGCAAAAGACAATCTTTTTTTCTCAAAAATGTTATCCTGCATCAGTATGCTATCACTAATTCGACTAAATAAAGATATATATAGCCACTAACCAAGAAACAACTTCATAAGATGACAGTCTGATAACATATTCATGGTATAGGATAGTTTTTTTTAGAAAATGTGCATATTTCAGGTATAAATCACAGTTCTACATTGCAGCTGCAATCTGAAATAGGGTTGGAAGCAGCCGGAATAATTACAGAGACCGACGTCAATTACCAAAAGAATCATCCTAAAACACTTCTGAAAAATACACAGCCTACAGCAATCGATAGACACAGATCTTGTGAATCCAGACAATATTTCAGATTTTCTAAGTGTTTTACAGCGAAAACACAATAAATCGTTATATTAGCATACCACATGTGCAAACGTTACCCGAGCATTGATACAAGCCAAAGAGAGGATAACGTAATCATCGCCAAAATGTATTAATCTTTTCACTAACCTTCTCAGAATTCTTCCGATGACACTCCTGTAACATCATTTTACAACATACATATAGAGTTTGTTCGAAAATGTGCATATTTAGCCACAAAAAAACGTGGTTATAACATGACAATACTAGCAAAACTAGACTGAAAATGTCGGGCTCCATTTTGGACAGTGATCTGGCGTAATGAATAACTAATCGTAAACTTGACTAAAAAATATAGGGTGGACAGCAATCGAAAGACAAATTAGTTCTTAATGCAATCGCTGAATTACATTTCTAAAAATATCCTTACTGTGCAATACAGGGTTCGCCAAGCGAAGCTATACCAAAAAAAATGGCGGAATATGCGTATAACTTTTTTCGACAGAACAACGATTTATCATCATAAATAGTTCTTACTGTGAGCTGTTCTTCCATCAGTATCTTGGGCAATGTATCCTTTCTTGGGTCTAATCTTCTTTTGGTCGAAAGCTGTCCTCTTGTCCGTCGAAATGCCCACTAACGTTCGACCGGGACCCCGAAACGTGCCCGGTGCTTCAATGTGCATCACAAAGCAATGCCTCAAAATCGCACTAAACGGATATAAATTGCTATAAAACGGTTTAAATTAACTACCTTATGATGTTTTTAACACCTATAACGAGTAAAAACATGACCGGCGATATATAAGTGGCTAAACCAACGCTTGGAAAGAGAGAGAGTCAGATGTCCATCTTGCGTGAGGCGCAGCAGGAAAAGAACGGTACATCCGGTCTTTTTTGTTTTATACTGGCCCTGATTGCGCAATCGACTCCATTCAAATTGTCACCTCTTACTGACATCTAGAGGAAGGCATGGGCAGTGTTTGTATCCTCATAGGATTTACAGGGACTTTAAAACTGACCTGGGACCAGAGGCCAAAATGTCTGAAATCTCACTCCATATCAGGAAAAGTGCTGTAGAATGGGTTCTGTTTCACTCAGAGACATAATTCAAACGGCTATAGAAACTAGAGAGTGTTTTCTATCCAATAATAACTATAATATGCATATTGTACGAGCAAGAATTGAGTATGAGGCAGTTTAATTTGGAGACGATAAATGCTAATGTTGAAACAGCACCCCCTATATTGAGAAAACATATACATCTCTTAAACTTGAATCGTCACCGTGTCACCGTCACCGTGTCGTCTTAGAAGGGTTTCCGCAACAATCACGTCTGTGGTCACGTCGATGGCTTTGCGTTTGAGATTGGAGAGCTTAACCACACGTGCCTGAACCTTGGTATCACTGTCGTCGTCGCTGTCCTCATCGTCGCTGTCGTCCTGGTAGTAGTGGTAATAACCACCACCTCGGTTTAGGTTGCTCAGGGTTGTTAGCCTGTCTCAGCCTGTTGCTACACAGACAACATAAGGCTCTGAACAGCATCCAGACCATGCTGGAGGCTCGGCTCATAAGCTGCGCACTTTGTAAGTATACGGGAAAGCACGTTGGTATCGTGAACCAGACATCAAACGCTTGATAGTACAGACACCTTGGGCTATCCGATAGGACCGTGCAGGGAGATGACGAGAGCTACTACGAGCGGGTCCAGAGAGCGTCTTTTCCGTTGCGAGAAGGAGCTTGCCCAAGCCGCTCTGGAAGACAGAGGGAGCTCCTACATATTAGACATCTTCAGAAAACGTGAGCTTAGTCATCGTGAAAGGGTTCAGTGTGACAATGTCGACTACGAGTGTTACGGGTTGATCCCTATCCATCGGGACGTCAACTCCTAGGCTTACGTAAGTGAGGATCCACAGCTGGCCATAGCAATAGAGGAGATTGTCAACACGTTCAGCCCGGCTCTCTCCGTGGAGCTGCTGCTTTACAACATATTGTGGAGCAACAGCGAGAGCTCTACTTGCTTGGTGCGATACCTCATCAACTACTACTCCTCCAACCACTTGTGCGGACACATCAAGAGCACCCTGAGGAGAACTGAGAACCAGTGGAGACCTGGTGGCTTAGCCATAGGCGAGCACATCGGCAAGGCTAGACGCAAGCGGCACGAACCTTGCTTCAGGATTGTAAGGGACGGTCTCAGCCCTCCCGATGCCGCTGCCGAAGCTGTACAGGAACGAGAGGCTCACGAGAGAGCTTTGCCTTCGGTGTTGGACGTGCCTCTCGACCACCTTGCTGACACTCTGAAACTGCTGATAAGCTATTCGGTCTCTGAGACTCAGGTCTCGGTGGTGTGTAAGATCATCAGAGATTGGGTCCAAAGGGACATCACGCTCAAGCGAGATCCAATCAAGGAAATAGAGCTAAAGATGGCAACAGTGGCCCTATGGGGTGTGATGAAGACCTTCGAGCACGGCCAGTGCCCAGTCATACCCGATTGCAGGGCCTCCACTTGCCTGGCCTTCTATGACACGGAGACGGACCTTGTTACGACCACAGTGGATGGGGTCCTGTACAGGCACATCTCAATGTGGGATAGTTGCTGGTCAGGGGGTTCCAATCTGTCCTCTTTGGCCAAGAGCGCTCACGCAACGGTGAAGAGCTGGGCTACTCTCTGGAGCAGCAGCATGCTGGGCTCTCGGCCGCGGGCAACTCATTTGGCAAACCGTTACTTGACAACCTGTCCCGCTTCTTGGCCATCGACCAGCAGCCCGATATGTTTGGCCTCAACACCGCCGAGTTACCAGATGTGTTTCTGAGATCCGGGGTAGGGACTATTGTTTCCGAGCACAAGTCCGCAAGCGTCTCGCACAGTAAAATGATGGCCTCCGAAGGCAAAGAGGTTCTGCTGATCAGGCAGTTTCTGGGTGAAGTGAACAGGCACCCTCGCCTGGCCTTGGAACGGCTCAAGAGTAATTGCAAGGATCCGCGGCTGCTGCAGATGGCTGAGAGCGTCACAAGGCAGCTGGAACACGCCATCAGCCAGGGCGGTGAGACTGAATCCAATGAGCCCGTCACAGAGCTTGGGTGGGACATTAACTTCTTGTCAATAGGGTGGCGCTGTTTTCACTTTGGAAAAAATCGTGCCCAAATGAAACAGCCTCGTGCTCTGTTCTAGATCGTACAATATGCATATTATTATTACTATTGGATAGAAAACACTCTAAAGTTTCTAAAACTGTTTGAATTATATCTGTGAGTAAAACAGAACTCATTTTGCAGCAAACTTCCATACAGGAAGTGAAAAAATCTGAAAACGAGGCTCTGTTTCAGGGCCTGCCTATTCAACTGGCTTTTATTTATCGATATGCATGCACTTCATACGCCTTCCACTCGATGTCAACAGGCAGTGGAAGGTGAAATGGGGTGTCTAGCTTGATCTGAGGCCAAACAAGAGCTTTTGGAGTGACAGGTCCGGAATTTTCTTTGTCTTCGAAGGTGCGCTGGGGAGCTCGACATTGTCTTCTGAAAAGCGTTCGGTTTACACGGCGAATATCTCCGGCTCTGATTTTATTTGAAACATATGATAATAACATCATAAAGTAGGTTTTTTCAACTGAGTTTTATCAGTTTATTCAACGTTTATTGGGACTTTTGGAGTTTTCCGTTCTTTGAATCAAGAGAGGATGGGAATGTTAGCAACCTTGGCTAGCATTGTGGCACAAATTCGACAGAAGAAATGGACATTCTAAAACCAAAACAACGATTTATTCTGGACCAAGTACTCCTTGTACAACATTCTGATGGAAGCTCAGCAAAAAGTAAGAAAACATTTATGATGTTATTTCGTATTTCTGTGTAAAATGTTGACTCCTAGTCTCCGCCGTTTTGGTGAGCGCTGTCTCACAATAACGCAAGCTGTATGTTATGGTAAAGTTATTTTAAAAAATCTCGAATCATGAATATAGCAAGTAACTGAATCAGGAATACCATGTGTCTAGGCTCCGCTCCGCGTTCGGGTACTATATTGCCATATCGAAGGACGTCCAGGTCGAACAGGTCCAGCAACTTGCGCAGCAACGACAGAATCTGACCTGCCTTGGTCTTGTGGAAGTTGACGAAAACACTTGGGTAGGCGTCAGCCCCACCCTTGTCTACGGAGGCTATACTAAGAACGTTGTCCCGCACACCCTCGTCAGTCAGGGTGTTCTCGTACAGGGAGAGGACCTTGTCCCGAGTGAACAATTTGCACAGGCTCAGAAACAGGGTTGATTCGAACTCCCTGTTTATCTTAGGGATGTTCTGTAACGCCAAGAAGTGCCCTAGGTGTTCTGCGTGCACCTTCAACACCTCGTCGGGGAAGGCGTTTGGACAATGGAAATGCAAGACCACAGGAGACCTGAGAAGCACCGGCGCAAATGGGTTTGCGGGGAAGGGGTAGACGATGCCGGAGCCGTGTGGTCCCATCGCTATGCAAAATCCATCCTGTTGCAGGCTTACCTCGAGTGTCTTAACACAGTTTGCCATTCTAAACAGAGAGATGGTAGGGCTACACCACGACTACAGATGAAACTAGTCAAGATGTTGACGTCTAAGACAAGGAGTTCGGATCGCGGCGACGCTTTCAAATTCTGTCTGGAGCTGTGGGACGAACTGTCTCTGGCCCTGATTGAATCACAAGACTCGGGTACTGTGTTGCCAAGCAAAGAGGAGTTGTCTCAGATGGCTGTGTTTTCCTGTGGCTATATATGGTGACCTAACATAATCGTTTGTGGTGCTTTTGCTGTAAAGCATATTTGAAATGTGGTGGGATTAACAACAAGAATAGCTTTACAATGGTATGAGATACATGTATGTTTGAGGAATTTTAATTATGAGATTTTTGATGTTTTGAAAATGGCGCCCTGCACGTTCACTGGCTGTTGTCATATCGATCCCGTTGACGGGATTGCAGCCATATGAATCTGTTTAATCACCGAGGTGTTGATCAGGAGAACCCAGTTGAAGTTTATGTTGACTAATCATTTGTCCTTAAAGGATCGGTATAACTTTTACTATGGGGTGACATGTATGGGTTAACTACACTGGCGTGATATGTGCAGAAGCACTATGTTATGCAGTAATGTTTCCTATGAATAAAAACCAACACACATCTCTGACTGATCATTCACTTGGTTTTATTAATGTCAAGGCATAACATGGCCAACTACACTCTAGTTGTAATGGCATTGTAAAAAATAGTTTACAAACTATATTATGAAAAGAGTTCACTATTCATATCCGTAGCCTCGGCCTGGCTGCACGGGCTGCCTGGTATGAAACCTTTGACAGGGTGTGGACCATCTGACCCCCTTGTGTCCTTCAATCGTACTCCATCCTTGGCATTGTCTCCACTCACGTTAGGGGGAAGGTCTTGGCACAAAAGTTAAATCATAAGCCTCAATCATGAAGTCAATCAGCTCTCGTAAGGTTGGAGAAGTTTAGCTTTGGCCCACATCAAAACCCAGACCTATCGAACATGACCCTGTATAACTTTCCTTTCCCTGTTACAATTTCAAAGAGGTGTCCAGCTCCGCGTTCATCCATGTAACATATTGCTGCAGCAGGATTGTTGTGTTCACTTCGCATGTTTAGGGTGTTTAACACAGCAGTGTGCTCAGATGACTTTCAGGTCCCAATATTTCGGGACAGACCAAGAGACAGTCCCCACCATCCACTCTTTAGTAACTGTATCATGGTATGCATCTCTTCCACTACATTTACGAAAGGGAACTCCCTCTGACCACCAGGTATGGCTCTCGGGCTGGCCATCGGGTACCCTCCTGGGAATCTTCCAATCATGTCTTCTATCACTTGCGTAGGGTGACTGTATTCACAGTCTAGGAACTTGGTGCATCTGTACCTGCCTCCGGAGACGTATATAGCAAATGAGATAATGCCACATTCCTCTGTCTTCCAAATACATGAACACACTCCCCCAGGTGCCTCTCCAAGGTATTATGCCGCTATGGCGAAAGCTGCAACCTTTACCTCTGGTCTATTCAGGGAATATATCATTCCTTCCTCCGAAACGGAGCCCCACCAGCACCAGTGCTCACCCAGCGACTTTACAACTGAACGCCATGTTCTCTCCAATATAGGCCAGTTGCCTATATTCGAATAGACTTGATACTTCTTCCCCAGTGCTGAGACAGGCCAACTGTTGTAAGATCCGAAGAACAGACCTTGCTATTTACCTGCTTCCCTGTAATACTCGGTTGGGTAAACACCCTGAGTTGTAGAAACAGCCACGCTTGGATGACTGCCCCAGGGCTGGAAAACAACCAGAGTTGGAAGACTGGGTGAAGGGTAGATAAACCTAACGGGTGGAGACAGTAAGCCTGTGTGGATACAACAGCCACAGTGTGATAAGTGGTAAACGGGTTGCTAAACAACCTGTGTGGGATGTATTGTTAATAGCTGGATGTAGAGACACGCTTGGATGCAACTGTAAAGGCTAGAAACCACTGAATGGATTCTTGTTGGATAACCCAGACACGCTTGGATGAAGCGCTACTGGGTGGAAAGCCCAGCCATAATCTCTGGGTGGAACATGTGTGGTGGCAATGTTACTGCTCTTTGTAATCTATGTGAATAAAAAAGAACAAGGCTCTGAAATGACTGGTGATTCACTTTATTGCTGTCATGTCAAACCAAGGATACATAATGGTATAGTATAATGAGACATATACTGCCTGATATATTCATTTAGATGTGCAGGAGTTCAATGTTCATGTCCTCTATCTCTTTGCATATTGACCGGCGGGTATGATGTGGTTGAGATGGGGTGGAGTTTCCATCTCCCATTTTCTCCTGATCGGTCCTGCTACGTCTTTCACCATCCTGCTCCTGCAGATCTCTTGCAGCGTAGGAAGGGGTCTTGGTACAAAGGTCACCTTTTTAACCTTGCTCATATAGTCCGTGCCATGGTATTGAAGTGTATAGCTGTGTCAATCACGCTGTTGACTACTACATCTTTTACAAGCACAAACCCGCATTTATCAAAGGTTACCTTATCGGGTATTTCTCTCGGTCTAGCCATCAAGTAACCTTCTGGGACTGCTTCAATCACATCCTCTATCATCGCAACAGGTTCACCTCTGTCCCAGTCTACGAAGTCCGTGCATTTGTATTAGCCTCAGGTGACGTACTGTATATAGCAAATGGGATGAGGCTATTATCAGGGCTCTTCACCATACCTGAACACACACCTCCGGGCATGTCACCAAAGTATTTTTTATTTTATTTTACCTTTATTTAACTAGGCAAGTCAGTTAAGAACAAATTCTTATTTTCAATGATGGCCTAGTGGGTTAACTGCCTGTTCAGGGGCAGAACGACAGATTTGTACCTTGTCAGCTCGGGGATATGAACTTGCAACCTTTCCTTTCGGTTACTAGTCCAACGCTCTAACCACTAGGCTACCCTGCCGCCCCATAGCAAAGTAGGCCGCGATAGCAATAGCTCCTACAGTAACTTCGGGTCTATTTAGGGATGATATTAGCTGCTCTTCGGAGACAGAACCCCACCACTTCTCACCCAGCCATTCTAACAGTGGAAGCCACTATCTGTCCAATAGGGGCCAGTTGCCATATTCATTTCGGTCAGAGACACGGAGTGAATCGAATTGTCTTCCGTTTACATAGGCCATCGTCCAACCCCGTAGCTATTTCGATATATTTGTGTAATTGGTATCATAGTTCTTTTGATACAGCAATTGTAAGTACTAGGGAATTGGAAGCATAACCCCAAACAGCACACGGTCAATAACCACAGGGAAAGTGCCTGATGTTTCTAACTGTTGTTGCTAGTATCTCCTCAGGATGATGCTGATGATGAACACCTTTCACAGTCGCAGCCCCTGTGCCTAACCGTAACCCACCATGGAATGTCCTTTGACCGTGACACCTACTGCAACTGTCACGTTTACCAGCCAATTATGGACCTCTATGTCCTCAACTCGAGCCATTGTGCATTTCAGAATTGTAATGATGTCAGAAGACAGTGGTGTAGAAACTGACAACAGCGAGCTGAGCCTGGCAAGATACACACATGATTATATCGCTATACACAACTTGTTCATAGACCTTGCTAACCATAGTCATTTAACTTGTGCTGATTCTGACCCTCATCTCCACCCCACAGGCATCTACCATCACCCTGAACCGTTCTGTAGGTACTCAGCTTGATTCAGACT
Organism: Salvelinus namaycush; assembly: GCF_016432855.1. NCBI lineage: Eukaryota > Metazoa > Chordata > Actinopteri > Salmoniformes > Salmonidae > Salvelinus > Salvelinus namaycush. The sequence goes on from NW_024061145.1 coordinate 103,785, forward strand.
GACTATGTTTGATATCCTTTCATTCACTGTTGTAAAGTATACCATGTGTATGTGATATATATCCCATTCGTAATAAACATTCAGGAGAGCGATTACACACTATCTTCTGACGACGAGGGACCTAGGAACCCTATCTTGGAACAAGAGCGTCCACTGGTGCACCCAGAGGTCCTCAACCATGCACAGCCTGAGCAGCCTCAACCTCACCCGGCATTACCTCCTCTGAACAATGCAGACGATGCCATGGTAATGTATACTGATATGGTAGTGTATACTGTGATTACACTTTGCTTGTGTCTATTTCCTGTTGGTAATATGATTATTTCTCTTTCTCTCAAGTATATGGCCGATGACGAGGAGAGAGATGACTAGGTGGCAATCTATGGAGGCTTAACTATAACAACCCCTTTTATTCCTTTCTGTGCGCAATAGAGGTTGTGTTCTTTGAAAATGGATGCTGTCACGATGTCCTGCTGTGGGAATGGATGCTGTCACGATGTCCTGCTGTGGGAATGGATGCTGTCACGATGTCCTGCTGTGGGAATGGATGTATTGACATGTAATGTTTTGTAATGTACTATTTCAATAAATGTGACTGGTTATTCCATCTCTGAACAATATTGTCTTTATTCACATATGGATATGGACATTGAATACACCACAAGCACTTTGTAATGGCACATGTACCAAGTGATATGACAGTGATTCCATATGCTCTCCACCTATATCTTTACTAATCTCCACAGTGTGTATCTGACACCTGGTTGATGTTCCAGGGCTTCACCCCCAACCATCTGGTTCATGGGTCGGGTTGCAAATATTACCTTTTCAAGGCTGCTGATGTGGGACAGTACACTTATGATCTCTGAGAAGCACCTGTCCCAATCGTAAACCTCAAGTTATCAAACGCCACCTTGCTGCGTAGTAAGACCGATCTACCACGGCTGGTCCGGGCCCATCCATGTATCGGCCAGATCCACAGGTCAACAAGATCCGTAGACCTGCCTTGTATTGTGATCCACTGGCTATTAGAGACCCCATAGCAATAACCTTAGTCTACCCCAATGAGGTCAGGAATAGAGTGGTCACTCGAACCACCTTGGATAGACCGGGACACTCTAGATCTCCCTTGTAACCCGGGTCTGTCAAACTCAGGTCCTCCATTCACAAACCCGTGTACTCCAACAAACTCAGGTTCCCCATCCATAACCTGGTATTCTCCGTCAAGGTCAGGTACCCCATCCATACCCGGGTATTCTCCATCAAACACAGGTCCGTCACTGATGCCACTGTGCTGTCCGTACAGATGCACACATAGATACAAACGCATTGCTGCAACAAAGATGAACAGATGACCCGTAACAGCCATGTTGAATATAGCTGATACCTCTTCCCCAGTCTTGAGACATGTAAACTGTTGTAACAACCCAACCTGTAGTTTAGGTACTTCCCTGTAGTAGTACGTTGGATACAATAGCAACTGTTTGATAATGGAGACGTGGTTGGCTACACGACTGATAAATGGATGTATTGTCACAGCTTTCGCATTCCACCCACGGGCCACTGTGTGCATTCGCGCAGTCTGCCCCCCGTGTGCCCTTGGGCCCCGTGTGAGTTTGGGTATCGATTTAAAAAATGCCCCCCTCCAACACTACCTTCCCTGTGTTGTGACATTGTGCCGTTGGGTATGATTGTTATCCCTCCCATCGTCCTCGTATTGTGTCTAGACCCTGCGTCCTCCGGATCACCCTGTCCCGTATTGGCTAAAGGCCCAATGGGCGCAAGTGTGACAGTATGCGTGTGAACAGCCTTTTCAGATGCTTTTATTACACCTGCAGCACACCGTGTGTGTCTTGGAGTCCTTCTTCGGTGGGCAGAGCTGACACCTCTCCCTCTTACTTGCACCGGTGGCCGGGTCAGCGGCGAGCTCCTCGGGTTGTTGATCACGAGCCGCCGTAGCCCTCTGTAGGACTTTGACAAACGCTGACGCCTCTTCGGTGCGGGAGAGATGCTGCCTTCTTTGGATCAGCGGCTTGACAAGTGCCTTTCCCAGCTGCTCCAGGAACTCCCTCCTCTTGTTCCGCTTGCGAGGCATCCAGTCAGGCTTGATCTCTCGCCATATGACAAAGGCGTTGTAGGAGGACACATCGAGGATGTTGTGGAAGACGACCAGGGGCCAGCGGGCAGTCATCCGTCTGCAGCTGTAGGTGCCGACCACCTTGTCTAGGTTGTCCACGCCGCCCTTGTTGCAGTTGTAGTCTAGGACGAGGGCCGGCTTCCTGTCTCGGCGATCGCTGACTTGGGCCTCTGTGGGCAGCGTGCTCAGAAGCAGCACGTTCTTGTTTTTCTTTGGCAGGTAGGAAACTAGAGTGGTGGTGTCCCCAGATAGGAAACTAGAGTGGTGGTGTCCCCAGATAGGAAACTAGAGTGGTGGTGTCCCCAGGTAGGAAACTAGAGTGGTGGTGTCCCCAGATAGGAAACTAGAGTGGTGGTGTCCCCAGATAGGAAACTAGAGTGGTGGTGTCCCCAGGTAGGAAACTAGAGTGGTGGTGTCCCCAGGTAGGAAACTAGAGTGGTGGTGTCCCCAGGTAGGAAACTAGAGTGGTGGTGTCCCCAGATAGGAAACTAGAGTGGTGGTGTCCCCAGATAGGAAACTAGAGTGGTGGTGTCCCCAGATAGGAAACTAGAGTGGTGGTGTCCCCAGATAGGAAACTAGAGTGGTGGTGTCCCCAGATAGGAAACTAGAGTGGTGGTGTCCCCAGGTAGGAAACTAGAGTGGTGGTGTCCCCAGGTAGGAAACTAGAGTGGTGGTGTCCCCAGGTAGGAAACTAGAGTGGTGGTATCCCCAGATAGGAAACTAGAGTGGTGGTGTCCCCAGATAGGAAACTAGAGTGGTGGTGTCCCCAGATAGGAAACTAGAGTGGTGGTGTCCCCAGATAGGAAACTAGAGTGGTGGTGTCCCCAGGTAGGAAACTAGAGTGGTGGTGTCCTCAGATAGGAAACTAGAGTGGTGGTGTCCCCAGGTAGGAAACTAGAGTGGTGGTGTCCCCAGATAGGAAACTAGAGTGGTGGTGTCCCCAGATAGGAAACTAGAGTGGTGGTGTCCCCAGGTAGGAAACTAGAGTGGTGGTATCCCCAGATAGGAAACTAGAGTGGTGGTGTCCCCAGATAGGAAACTAGAGTGGTGGTGTCCCCAGATAGGAAACTAGAGTGGTGGTGTCCCCAGATAGGAAACTAGAGTGGTGGTGTCCCCAGGTAGGAAACTAGAGTGGTGGTGTCCCCAGATAGGAAACTAGAGTGGTGGTGTCCCCAGATAGGAAACTAGAGTGGTGGTGTCCCCAGGTAGGAAACTAGAGTGGTGGTGTCCCCAGGTAGGAAACTAGAGTGGTGGTGTCCCCAGATAGGAAACTAGAGTGGTGGTGTCCCCAGATAGGAAACTAGAGTGGTGGTGTCCCCAGGTAGGAAACTAGAGTGGTGGTGTCCCCAGGTAGGAAACTAGAGTGGTGGTGTCCCCAGATAGGAAACTAGAGTGGTGGTGTCCCCAGGTAGGAAACTAGAGTGGTGGTGTCCCCAGATAGGAAACTAGAGTGGTGGTGGGCGTGAAGGTAAACTTTGACGAGAGGACCCCTCTGTCCCTTGACGTAAGCAGTGCAAGGGGGGAGCTCAGGCTTATTCTTTCGAACCGTGACAACCATGGTGATGTTCCTCTGGAGGAGCTTCCATCCGAGTTCATAAGACGTAAAGAAATTGTCACATGTGACATTGTGACGCCTCAGTCCCTGTGTCAGATCCAGGACAACCAACAACCGCTGGTTCTTCTCTGGGCCTCTGTTGGTCGCTTTCCCTGTGTAGACTTGCATATTCCAAGCGTAGCTGGATTTGGCGTCGCAGGCCACCCATGATTTGATCCCGTATTTCGCTGGCTTGCTGGGCTGCCGGAAAGGACAGCGACCTTTCGAAACAAGAGATTAGCACGATGATGATGATGATGATGATGATGATAGGTAGCGATTAGTATCGGTGTCACAGAAACAGCCACACAAGTCAGTAGTGGAAAATGACCTTTATTATATACACACACACACGACCTCTGAATGGAACCCGTTGCTCGTCCACTGTCACGTCAGGCCCTGGGTTGTAGAGGACTGTCAGCCGCTCCACCCACCTGTCCCAGACCTCTCTTCTGGCTACCAGTTTGTCCGTGACGCGTCTTGCGGGTCTCGACTCGCGGTCATCGAATCATAGCAGTCTCGAGTAGTTGTGAAAGAGCTTGAGCGGCATGGTGGCACGGAATATGGCCCTTCTGCTCTCGGCATCCCATCTACTGGCTGCGGCCTCACCTCGGGACCTGTGTACACCGGCTAAGATTAGCAGTCCTATGTAGGCGTGCAGGTCGGTGCCGTCCATGGCTTGCCAGCCGTCTCCGTTTTTTCGAACCCCCTCCAGATTTGTCATGTCCAAGATGATTCTTGGTATTGCCGGTGTGATGAACAGGAAGAACGTCGACGCCGTGTCACGGGCATGGGAGGTAGGTTGTGGGTCCCCGGGTCATGCCCGGGCCCCTAAGCTCTGCCATCCTGGCCTGGTTGTGAGGCCACAGAGGACCATTTGATGCTGCCGTTTTTTTACAGCAACGTCTCTCTTTCGGTCTGAGCGACGTCGTCGTCTTCGTCTTCCTCTGAAGAGGACGAGTCCCGCTCGGGGTCGTATTCCTTCCCGTCTTCGTCTTCCTCTGAAGAGGACGAGTCCCGCTCGGGGTCGTATTCCTCCCCGTCTTCGTCTTCCTCTGAAGAGGACGAGTCCCGCTCGGGGTCGTATTCCTCCCCGTCTTCGTCTTCCTCTGAAGAGGACGAGTCCCGCTCGGGGTCGTATTCCTCCCCGTCTTCGTCTTCCTCTGAAGAGGACGAGTCCCGCTCGGGGTCGTATTCCTCCCCGTCTTCGTCTTCCTCTGAAGAGGACGAGTCCCGCTCGGGGTCGTATTCCTCCCCGTCTTCGTCTTCCTCTGAAGAGGACGAGTCCCGCTCGGGGTCGTATTCCTCCCCGTCTTCGACTTCCTCTGAAGAGGACGAGTCCCGCTCGGGGTCGTATTCCTCCCCGTCTTCGTCTTCCTCTGAAGAGGACGAGTCCCGCTCGGGGTCGTATTCCTCCCCGTCTTCGTCTTCCTCTGAAGAGGACGAGTCCCGCTCGGGGTCGTATTCCTCCCCGTCTTCGTCTTCCTCTGAAGAGGACGAGTCCCGCTCGGGGTCGTATTCCTCCCCGTCTTCGTCTTCCTCTGAAGAGGACGAGTCCCGCTCGGGGTCGTATTCCTCCCCGTCTTCGTCTTCCTCTGAAGAGGACGAGTCCCGCTCGGGGTCGTATTCCTCCCCGTCTTCGTCTTCCTCTGAAGAGGACGAGTCCCGCTCGGGGTCGTATTCCTCCCCGTCTTCGTCTTCCTCTGAAGAGGTCGAGTCCCGCTCGGGGTCGTATTCCTCCCCGTCTTCGTCTTCCTCTGAAGAGGACGAGTCCCGCTCGGGGTCGTATTCCTCCCCGTCTTCGTCTTCCTCTGAAGAGGACGAGTCCCGCTCGGGGTCGTATTCCTCCCCGTCTTCGTCTTCCTCTGAAGAGGACGAGTCCCGCTCGGGGTCGTATTCCTCCCCGTCTGCGTCTTCCTCTGAAGAGGACGAGTCCCGCTCGGGGTCGTATTCCTCCCCGTCTTCGTCTTCTGACACATCTTCTTCTTCTTCTTCTTCTTCTTCTTTGGGATCCGAGTAGTCTTGCTGGACATTTGAAGAAAGCTGTTCTAGGACCTGCTCTGCAGTGAACCTCTCAGTAATTGCTTCAGCCCCCTTGGGGAAGACCACGGTTCTGGACATGTAGGGACTGGACTGGACTGGGCTCAGTGTAGGACACGTCGCCCAATCACAGGTTCGATAACACCTTGGAGGATGACTTTGGCTTCACTGAGCGACAGAGGCTATTGTGTTCACTGAGCCACATGTCTTATGGGAATGACTGTACGTCTACTCCGCCCTTGTACCACGGGGCTCAGTGTAGGACGGCTCAGCCTTTCACACATTCAATAATATCACCCTGGTCATTGGCCCCACAAGTCCAGACATGTACGCAAGCACTTATACCCATGACAATAGTAGCACAGTGGATGTGGCGGAACCGGTTCAACCTGGCCACCAGGACAGCGGGGAGATGTTTGCACAAGCTCTCGCTGTCTCCCTCTCACAGATGCTACACAGCAAAATAAAGAACTATCATTCATCTTTTGGTAGTGGGGCCCGGGTCACTTTGACCCCAGGACAGCGGGAACCCTGTGATCAGGGCCAGGTCAACGGGACCCCAGGACAACGGGAGGGTTAAATATATTTTTATTTGGATTTCATGTTTTTTTATTTTTTTTTTACCGTTATTTTACCAGGTAAGTTGACTGAGAACACGTTCTAATTTGCAGCAACTACCTGGGGAATAGTTACAGGGGAGAGGAGGGGGATGAATGAGCCAATTATAAACTGGGGATTATTAGGTGACCAAGATGGTTTGAGGGCCAGATTGGGAATTTAGCCAGGACACCGGGGTTAACACCCCTACTCTTACGATAAGTGCCATGGGATCTTTAATGACCTCAGAGAGTCAGGACACCCGTTTAACGTCCCATCCGAAAGACGGCACCCTACACAGGGCAGTGTCCCCAATCACTGCCCTGGGGCATTGGGATATTTTTTAGACCAGAGGAAAGAGTGCCTCCTACTGGCCCTCCAACACCACTTCCAGCAGCATCTGGTCTCCCATCCAGGGACTGACCAGGACCGACCCTGCTTAGCTTCAGAAGCAAGCCAACAGTGGTATGCAGGGTGGTATGCTGCTGGCTGCAATGGACATACACAAAACAGTCCAAATTGGTGAAGTGAAAAAATATATATCTTGTTTCACAAAATTAAAACAAATTTAAAACTGAAAAGTGGTGGGTGCATATGTTTTCACCCCCTTTGCTTTGAAGCCCCTAAATAAGATCTGGTGCAACCAATTACCTTCAGAAGTCACAACGTGGCTGGGGGAGGAGGGCCAGAGAGGGACTGATTGGAGAAAATAAGACCAGGAGATGAGGACCAGAGAGGGACTGCTGGGAGAAAACATGGCTGGGTTAGAGGACCAGAGAGGGACTGATGGGAGAAAACATGGCTGGGGGTGGAGGACCAGAGAGGGACTGATTGGAGAATACAAGACCAGGAGATGAGGGCCAGAGAGGGACTGCTGGGAGAAAACATGACCAGGAGATGAGGGCCAGAGAGGGACTGCTGGGAGAAAACATGACTGGGGTTAGAGGACCAGAGAGGGACTGATTGGAGAATACAAGACCAGGAGATGAGGGCCAGAGAGGGACTGCTGGGAGAAAACATGACCAGGAGATGAAGACCAGAGAGGGACTGCTGGGAGAAAACATGGCCAGGAGATGAGGACCAGAGAGGGACTGCTGGGAGAAAACATGGCCAGGAGATGAAGACCAGAGAGTGTCTGCAGGACGACAGAATTGCTGGGGGTGGGTTCAAGAGACAGGGGTCCTACACTGGGTTGAGTCCTGAGGAAGAGAGGTTTATATGTAGGATGTTAATCTGATCACTCTTTAGTTGCTGAGAATTTCCCTGAGCTGCAGGAAATGCAGATGAGCTCTATGATTTTAATACATTCACTAAACACACTAATACAAGGTTATGTTAATGGCTGATTTACATACATTCACTAAACACACTAATACAAGGTTATGTTAATGGGTGATTTACATACATTCACTAAACACACTAATACAAGGTTATGTTAATGGATGATTTACATACATTCACTAAACACACTAATACAAGGTTATGTTAATGGAGGGGGGACAGGGGGCTGAACATTGGGGGTTGAGGTCAGAAAGGATTGTTGGACAACTGCTGGAACGTTCCAGGAAGGCTCTGTCAGCAGAAGAGAGGATTCTGCTCTAGAGTTACTACAAAAAGACAAGATGAAGACGCTCCATTTCCCAGACTAAGGATTCCACCCAATATCCCAGAGTCAGACAGACTAAGGATTCCACCCAATATCCCAGAGTCAGACAGACTAAGGATTCCACCCCATATCCCAGAGTCAGACAGACTAAGGATTCCACCCAATATCCCAGAGTCAGACAGACTAAGGATTCCACCCCATATCCCAGAGTCAGACAGACTAAGGATTCCACCCCATATCCCAGAGTCAGACAGACTAAGGATTCCACCCCATATCCCAAAGGCAGACAGACTAAAGATTCCACCCAATATACCAGAGTCAGACAGACTAAGGATTCCACCCAATATCCCAGAGTCAGACAGACTAAGGATTCCACCCAATATCCCAGAGTCAGACAGACTAAGGATTCCACCCAACATCCCAGAGTCAAACAGACTAAGGATTCCACCCAATATCCCAGAGTCAGACAGACTAAGGATTCCACCCAACATCCCAGAGTCAAACAGACTAAGGATTCCACCCAATATCCCAGAGTCAGACAGACTAAGGATTCCATCCAATATCCCAGAGTCAGACAGACTAAGGATTCCACCCAACATCCCAGAGTCAGACAGACTAAGGATTCCACCCAATATCCCAGAGTCAGACAGACTAAGGATTCCATCCAACATCCCAGAGTCAGACAGACTAAGGATTCCACCCAATATCCCAGAGTCAGACAGACTAAGGATTCCACCCAACATCCCAGAGTCAGACAGACTAAGGATTCCATCCAATATCCCAGAGTCAGACAGACTAAGGATTCCACCCAATATCCCAGAGTCAGACAGACTAAGGATTCCACCCAACATCCCAGAGTCAGACAGACTAAGGATTCCACCCAATATCCCAGAGGCAGACAGACTAAGGATTCCACCCAATATCCCAGAGTCAGACAGACTAAGGATTCCATCCAATATCCCAGAGTCAAACAGACTAAGGATTCCACCCAACATCCCAGAGTCAGACAGACTAAGGATTCCACCCAATATCCCAGAGTCAGACAGACTAAGGATTCCACCCAATATCCCAGAGTCAGACAGACTAAGGATTCCACCCAATATCCCAGAGTTAGACAGACTAAGGATTCCACCCAACATCCCAGAGTCAGACAGACTAAGGATTCCACCCAATATCCCAGACTCAAACAGACTAAGGATTCCACCCAATATCCCAGAGTCAGACAGACTAAGGATTCCACCCAACATCCCAGAGTCAGACAGACTAAGGATTCCACCCAATATCCCAGAGTTAGACAGACTAAGGATTCCACCCAATATCCCAGAGTCAGACAGACTAAGGATTCCACCCAATATCCCAGAGTCAGACAGACTAAGGATTCCACCCAATATCCCAGAGTCAGACAGACTAAGGATTCCACCCAATATCCCAGAGTCAGACAGACTAAGGATTCCATCCAATATCCCAGAGTCAAACAGACTAAGGATTCCACCCAATATCCCAGAGTCAGACAGACTAAAGATTCCACCCAATATCCCAGAGTCAGACAGACTAAGGATTCCATCCAATATCCCAGAGTCAGACAGACTAAAGATTCCACCCAATATCCCAGAGTCAGACAGACTAAGGATTCCATCCAATATCCCAGAGTCAGACAGACTAAGGATTCCACCCAATATCCCAGAGTCAGACAGACTAAGGATTCCACCCAACATCCCAGAGTCAGACAGACTAAGGATTCCACCCAATATCCCAGAGTCAGACAGACTAAGGATTCCATCCAACATCCCAGAGTCAGACAGACTAAGGATTCCACCCAATATCCCAGAGTCAGACAGACTAAGGATTCCACCCAACATCCCAGAGTCAGACAGACTAAGGATTCCATCAAATATCCCAGAGTCAGACAGACTAAGGATTCCACCCAATATCCCAGAGTCAGACAGACTAAGGATTCCACCCAACATCCCAGAGTCAGACAGACTAAGGATTCCACCCAATATCCCAGAGGCAGACAGACTAAGGATTCCACCCAATAGCCCAGTCAGACAGACTAAGGATTCCACCCAATATCCCAGAGGCAGACAGACTAAGGATTCCACCCAATATCCCAGAGTCAGACAGACTAAGGATTCCATCCAATATCCCAGAGTCAAACAGACTAAGGATTCCACCCAACATCCCAGAGTCAGACAGACTAAGGATTCCACCCAATATCCCAGAGTCAGACAGACTAAGGATTCCACCCAATATCCCAGAGTCAGACAGACTAAGGATTCCACCCAATATCCCAGAGTTAGACAGACTAAGGATTCCACCCAACATCCCAGAGTCAGACAGACTAAGGATTCCACCCAATATCCCAGAGTCAGACAGACTAAGGATTCCACCCAATATCCCAGAGTCAGACAGACTAAGGATTCCACCCAATATCCCAGAGTCAGACAGACTAAGGATTCCACCCAATATCCCAGAGTTAGACAGACTAAGGATTCCACCCAATATCCCAGAGTCAGACAGACTAAGGATTCCACCCAATATCCCAGAGTCAGACAGACTAAGGATTCCACCCAATATCCCAGAGTCAGACAGACTAAGGATTCCACCCAATATCCCAGAGTCAGACAGACTAAGGATTCCATCCAATATCCCAGAGTCAAACAGACTAAGGATTCCACCCAATATCCCAGAGTCAGACAGACTAAAGATTCCACCCAATATCCCAGAGTCAGACAGACTAAGGATTCCACCCAATATCCCAGAGTTAGACAGACTAAGGATTCCACCCAACATCCCAGACTCAAACAGACTAAGGATTCCACCCAATATCCCAGAGTCAGACAGACTAAGGATTCCACCCAACATCCCAGAGTCAGACAGACTAAGGATTCCACCCAATATCCCAGAGTTAGACAGACTAAGGATTCCACCCAATATCCCAGAGTCAGACAGACTAAGGATTCCACCCAATATCCCAGAGTCAGACAGACTAAGGATTCCACCCAATATCCCAGAGTCAGACAGACTAAGGATTCCACCCAATATCCCAGAGTCAGACAGACTAAGGATTCCATCCAATATCCCAGAGTCAAACAGACTAAGGATTCCACCCAATATCCCAGAGTCAGACAGACTAAAGATTCCACCCAATATCCCAGAGTCAGACAGACTAAGGATTCCATCCAATATCCCAGAGTCAGACAGACTAAAGATTCCACCCAATATCCCAGAGTCAGACAGACTAAGGATTCCATCCAATATCCCAGAGTCAGACAGACTAAGGATTCCACCCAATATCCCAGAGTCAGACAGACTAAGGATTCCACCCAACATCCCAGAGTCAGACAGACTAAGGATTCCACCCAATATCCCAGAGTCAGACAGACTAAGGATTCCATCCAACATCCCAGAGTCAGACAGACTAAGGATTCCACCCAATATCCCAGAGTCAGACAGACTAAGGATTCCACCCAACATCCCAGAGTCAGACAGACTAAGGATTCCATCAAATATCCCAGAGTCAGACAGACTAAGGATTCCACCCAATATCCCAGAGTCAGACAGACTAAGGATTCCACCCAACATCCCAGAGTCAGACAGACTAAGGATTCCACCCAATATCCCAGAGGCAGACAGACTAAGGATTCCACCCAATATCCCAGTCAGACAGACTAAGGATTCCACCCAATATCCCAGAGGCAGACAGACTAAGGATTCCACCCAATATCCCAGAGTCAGACAGACTAAGGATTCCATCCAATATCCCAGAGTCAAACAGACTAAGGATTCCACCCAACATCCCAGAGTCAGACAGACTAAGGATTCCACCCAATATCCCAGAGTCAGACAGACTAAGGATTCCACCCAATATCCCAGAGTCAGACAGACTAAGGATTCCACCCAATATCCCAGAGTTAGACAGACTAAGGATTCCACCCAACATCCCAGAGTCAGACAGACTAAGGATTCCACCCAATATCCCAGAGTCAGACAGACTAAGGATTCCACCCAATATCCCAGAGTCAGACAGACTAAGGATTCCACCCAATATCCCAGAGTCAGACAGACTAAGGATTCCACCCAATATCCCAGAGTTAGACAGACTAAGGATTCCACCCAATATCCCAGAGTCAGACAGACTAAGGATTCCACCCAATATCCCAGAGTCAGACAGACTAAGGATTCCACCCAATATCCCAGAGTCAGACAGACTAAGGATTCCACCCAATATCCCAGAGTCAGACAGACTAAGGATTCCATCCAATATCCCAGAGTCAAACAGACTAAGGATTCCACCCAATATCCCAGAGTCAGACAGACTAAAGATTCCACCCAATATCCCAGAGTCAGACAGACTAAGGATTCCATCCAATATCCCAGAGTCAGACAGACTAAAGATTCCACCCAATATCCCAGAGTCAGACAGACTAAGGATTCCATCCAATATCCCAGAGTCAGACAGACTAAGGATTCCACCCAATATCCCAGAGTCAGACAGACTAAGGATTCCACCCAACATCCCAGAGTCAGACAGACTAAGGATTCCACCCAATATCCCAGAGTCAGACAGACTAAGGATTCCACCCAATATCCCAGAGTCAGACAGACTAAGGATTCCACCCAATATCCCAGAGTTAGACAGACTAAGGATTCCACCCAACATCCCAGAGTCAGACAGACTAAGGATTCCACCCAATATCCCAGAGTCAGACAGACTAAGGATTCCACCCAATATCCCAGAGTCAGACAGACTAAGGATTCCACCCAATATCCCAGAGTCAGACAGACTAAGGATTCCACCCAATATCCCAGAGTTAGACAGACTAAGGATTCCACCCAATATCCCAGAGTCAGACAGACTAAGGATTCCACCCAATATCCCAGAGTCAGACAGACTAAGGATTCCACCCAATATCCCAGAGTCAGACAGACTAAGGATTCCACCCAATATCCCAGAGTCAGACAGACTAAGGATTCCATCCAATATCCCAGAGTCAAACAGACTAAGGATTCCACCCAATATCCCAGAGTCAGACAGACTAAAGATTCCACCCAATATCCCAGAGTCAGACAGACTAAGGATTCCATCCAATATCCCAGAGTCAGACAGACTAAAGATTCCACCCAATATCCCAGAGTCAGACAGACTAAGGATTCCATCCAATATCCCAGAGTCAGACAGACTAAGGATTCCACCCAATATCCCAGAGTCAGACAGACTAAGGATTCCACCCAATATCCCAGAGTCAGACAGACTAAGGATTCCACCCAATATCCCAGAGTCAGACAGACTAAGGATTCCACCCAATATCCCAGAGTCAAACAGACTAAGGATTCCACCCAATATCCCAGAGTCAGACAGACTAAGGATTCCACCCAATATCCCAGAGTCAGACAGACTAAGGATTCCACCCAATATCCCAGAGTCAGACAGACTAAGGATTCCACCCAATATCCCAGAGTCAGACAGACTAAGGATTCCACCCAATATCCCAGAGTCAGACAGACTAAGGATTCCACCCAATATCCCAGAGTCAAACAGACTAAAGATTCCACCCAATATCCCAGAGTCAAACAGACTAAAGATTCCACCCAATATCCCAGAGTCAGACAGACTAAGGATTCCACCCAATATCCCAGAGTCAGACAGACTAAGGATTCCACCCAATATCCCAGAGTCAGACAGACTAAGGATTCCACCCAACATCCCAGAGTCAGACAGACTAAGGATTCCACCCAATATCCCAGAGTCAAACAGACTAAGGATTCCACCCAATATCCCAGAGTCAGACAGACTAAGGATTCCACCCAATATCCCAGAGTCAAACAGAAAGGCTTTAGTATTGGATGTGAGAGGGTTGGAAGACGTGGGTTTGGATGAGGTGAATGGGAAGGAGTTATATAGAGGGTTGGAAGAGGTGGGTCTGGATGAGGTGAATGGGAAGGAGTTATATAGAGGGTTGGAAGAGGTGGGTTTGGATGAGGTGAATGGGAAGGAGTTATATAGAGGGTTGGAAGAGGTGGGTTTGGATGAGGTGAATGGGAAGGAGTTATATAGAGGGTTGGAAGAGGTGGGTTTGGATGAGGTGAATGGGAAGGAGTTATATAGGGGGTTGGAAGAGGTGGGTTTGGATGAGGTGAATGGGAAGGAGTTATATAGGGGGTTGGAAGAGGTGGGTTTGGATGAGTTGAATGGGAAGGAGTTATATAGAGGGTTGGAAGAGGTGGGTTTGGATGAAGTGAATGGGAAGGAGTTATATAGAGGGTTGTAAGAGGTGGGTTTGGATGAGGTGAATGGGAGGAGTTATATAGAGGGTTGGAAGAGGTGGGTTTGGATGAGGTGAATGGGAAGGAGTTATATAGAGGGTTGGAAGAGGTGGGTTTGGATGAGGTGAATGGGAAGGAGTTATATAGAGGGTTGGAAGAGGTGGGTTTGGATGAGGTGAATGGGGAGGAGTTATATAGGGGGGGTGTCAAGGTTTTAAATAAAGATACATTGAAAAATAGAAAAGACACTCCTTGGAGGGTAAAACTGGGCCTTGATGACAAGGTAAAGCCAACATGGAGAGCACTGTACAACCCACCGTTATTAAAGGGGGCTGGTGATATGTAATGGAGGGTGATGATGACAAGGTAAAGCCAGCATGGAGAGCACTGTACAAGCCACCGTTACTAAAGGGGACTGGTGATATGTAATGGAGGGTGATGATGACAAGGTAAAGCCAGCATGGAGAGCACTGTACAAGCCACCGTTACTAAAGGGGACTGGTGATATGTAATGGAGGGTGATGATGACAAGGTAAAGCCAGCATGGAGAGCACTGTACAAGCCACTTTTACTAAAGGGGACTGGTGATATGTAATGGAGGGTGTTGATGACAAGGTAACCACCGTTACTAAAAGGGAATGGTGATATGTAATGGAGGGTGATGATGACAAGGTAACCACCGTTACTAAAGGGGACTGGTGATATGCAATGGAGGGTGATGATGACTGTTACGTTCCCCAGTTTCTGTGTTCTGTTTTGTATTTGAGTGTGTGTTTCAGGAGATAGACTCCTGTAACTCCCCAAGCAGCTGATTGGTCGACCCCAGGCTAATTGATGATTGGAGTTGACCCCGCCCCCTCGTCAAGAAGCAGCTGACTCTAATCACCATTGCCACCTGAAGATATAAAAGCCAGTGTTCTGCTCAGGAAGAGGAGAGTAGAGATTTGGAGATCAGAGATATAATTGAATATTATGGAGAAAGATTAGAGGGAGATTGAATGTTTTGGAGAAAAGATAGAGAGAGAAAAATTAGATTGTGATATAGTGTTGGTTGTGTATCAGAAAGTGTGGTATGTACTGTTGTTGTTGGTAGCAGTTTTGCTATGTCCTGTGTTTGTGAGTGTTTGTGAAATCGTTAATAATTATTCTGTTTCATTTGTTCCCAGGGGGGAAGGAGAAGGCACTTTGGGAGTGCTTAGGCAAGAGGCCCGCGGGCATACATATACCCGTAGTATATTTACTGTCTAGGCACACTAGGTAAGACCTGGGCGGACCACCCCCTGTATTTTGGTTAGGGCACCAGGTGGTGCTAAGTTAGGTAAGTTAAGTGGGTAGGCAGGTTAGATAGGAGAGGGGGAACTCTGATATTTACTTTCTTTGCTTTGGTTCCGTCCAGCCCCTTTTCCCCATATTACCGTGTAGGAAATAAATCCTAGTAAACGGTCAATTCTGCCTTTGTCGTCCTTTCTCGCACCTACAGTCCATACCTCTTGCACTTCACAGAGAGTTGAGTTGTAGCAGGGAGTTGCGTTCCCTCTTCTCAGAGGCGTGCATAACATAATGGGGGCTCATCCGGGATACCATTAAACCCACCGGACCCTGCTGCACTGAGCTCTCTGTGGTTAGTGATTGAGGTTTTGATGGTAGGTTGTGAGTTTGGATTACTTCTTTAGTTTGTGTGTTCAGTAAATTGCTGTGTACAAGATGGCTGCCTCAGCCATCTCCAAGTTCATTGAAGCGCCCTCTATTGATTGTTTGGTGAGGTTTCGGAAAGTAGACCTTATAGCTATAGCTGACCATTATGGATTTGTTATCCCTGAGAAAGCCCTAAAGGCTGAGCTTTTGGTGCTAGTCAGGGAGGGTTTAGTGAGAGAAAGATTTCTCTCATTGCAAGGAGAGGAGACGGGTAGACCTTCCGATGCCAAGTCGGAGGACAGGGCGGAGGAAGGGGTTGCTCGTACCCCCTTTACATTGCCTCGCTTCGATCCTTTATCTTCTGCTTCAGGTCGTTCAGACGGGACCGCTAGGCTGAAGGTGAGGCTGGCCCGGTTAAAAATGGAGCAACAAGATAAGGAGAGACAGATGCATTTTGATCTTGAAAATAGAAGCCGACAAGGAGGTGAGGATCCGACAACTGGAGCTAGACGCTGGCTCCGGTACGACTCCAAAAGCTGCTCATAATCAAGCCTACTTCGATGTGAGTAAAAATATCGCTTTAGTCCCTCCATTCCGAGAGTCAGAAGTTGATTCCTATTTCTCTGCGTTTGAGCGTGTGGCCGCTGCGCTACATTGGCCACTTGCGGTTTGGCCGCTCCTGTTACAATGTAAATTGTCTGGGAAAGCCCAGGAAGTAGTAGCTGCTCTCTCGCTGGAAGACAGTTTACATTACGAAACAGTTAAAACTACCGTGTTGCGGGCTTATGAGTTGGTGCCTGAAGCTTATAGACAGCGCTTCAGGAACCACAAGAAACCCTCTCACTGTACTTTTGTTGAGTTTGCTAGGGACAAAGAGTCTCTGTTTAATCAATGGTGTTCAGCCAGCAAAGCTAACACCTTTGCTGATATTCGGGAGTTGATGCTGTTGGAGGATTTTAAAAGCAACCTCCCAGATAGAATTGTAGTTCATTTAAATGAACAGAAAGTGGTGACTTTGGCCCAGGCAGCAGTGTTGGCAGATGAGTATGCTTTGACACACAAGACTGTCTTTGGTGCACCTCGTTTTGAAGGCCGAACGATTACGTCATCAGTGCCTCGTTCAGGTCGCTTTTCTTCTGACAAGCCTTTTCATGAAATCCGTGAATGTTTTTACTGTCACCAAAAGGGTCACGTGATTGCGGACTGTCCAGTTTTGAAAAATAAACCGAAACAGTCCCAGTCACCGTCCCCAAAAAGGAAAAGTTTGTGTTTAGTCAAGTCTTTGGCTCGTCCGTTGGTCCGAGTTCTTGATTCAGCATTTGAGAAACCGGATCCTGTTTATGCTCCGTTTATCTCTACCGGTTGTGTTTCCTTAACTGGAGAACAAGCTGATCAAAAGCCCATTAAAATCTTACGAGACACCGGGGCGGCGCAGTCAGTAATCATTACTGATGCTTTACCCTGGTCTCCTGAAACGTATTGTGGCTCACATGTTATATTACAGGGGATAGAGACAAAAACAGTACCTGTACCATTACACTGGGTCCACTTAGTGTCAGACTTGGTATCAGGACGTTTCCGTGTTGGTGTAGTGTCTACACTGCCAGTAAAAGGAGTCACATTGCTACTAGGGAATGATATTGCTGGTGGTAACGTTACTCCTGTGTTAGAGGTAGTAGAAATCCCAGAAATCAGAATTGCAGATGAGAAATTGGTTCAAGCATTTCCCCATGTTTTTCCTGCTTGTGTCTTAACGAGGGCACAAACTCGCAAGTTTGGAGATGTGGTGGATTTGGCTAGTTCCATTTTTGAGAATGTTGAAGTAGAAGACAATGCACCGAGTATTCCTTCTGCAAGTCAGACAGTTTTTACTCCTGTAAAAACTAAGGAAGGGGACTGCGAAATCGCACCCCAATTACATGACATTCTTTTGTCTGTCACCCCTGAGAAGGTGATTGAATGTCAAAAAGGAGACACCAGTCTTCGCAAGTGTTTTGCTTCAGTAATTTCCATTGAGGAAGCTAAAACTAGAGAGACTGCCTACTTTATGGAAGCAGGAGTTTTGATGCGTAAATGGGCAGCTCATGACACCGTTAATGACTGGAGTGAAGTGTGTCAAGTGGTTGTTACTACACCGTTCCGACAGCAGGTGCTGTCACTCGCCCATGACCAGGCGTGGTCTGGACATTTGGGGATCACAAAGACCTATAACCGAGTCCTTCGATATTTTTTTCTGGCCAGGTTTGAAGTCTGACGTGGTCCAATTTTGTAAAACATGTCACGTATGTCAACTCACTGGGAAAGCGAATCAAACAGTTCCTAGAGCACCGCTCTACCCGATTCCTGTGGTGGGGGAACCGTTTGAAAGAGTGATAGTTGATTGTGTAGGTCCATTGCCGAAAACCAGGTCAGGTAACCAGTTCCTACTAACAATAATGTGCAGTGCAACTCGATACCCAGAGGCTATTCCTCTCCGTACTATAACGGCTAAGACTGTGGTGAAGGCACTGGTGAAGTTCTTCTCTACGTTTGGACTCCCTAAAGTAATCCAAACTGATCAGGGATCCAACTTCATGTCAAAGCTGTTTTCAAATGTGTTAAAGACATTGTGTATTTCCCATCAGGTCTCAAGTCCGTATCATCCAGAGAGTCAAGGGGCTCTCGAACGCTGGCATCAGACGCTGAAGGCAATGCTACGCAAGTATTGTATGGATACCAGTACCGATTGGGATGAGGGGGTGCCCTTTGTCCTATTTGCTATTAGGGAAACGATACAAGAGTCCTTAGGGTTCAGCCCTGCTGACCTTGTGTTTGGACACACCCCACGGGGTCCGCTGAAAGTGTTGAAGGAGCATATTTTATCTCCTACACCCAGTAGCGCCCCTAAAAATGTGTTGGATTATGTCAGTAAGATGCGGGAGAGACTGCACGCCGCATGTGCGTTGGCCCAAAAGTCTCTTTCCTCTTCGCAAAAACGCATGAAGTTGCATTATGACAAGAAGGCTGTTGGCCGTTCTTTTGCACCAGGGGATCAAGTTTTAGTTTTGTTGCCAATTCCTGGCTCATCTCTGTCAGCACGTTTTTCTGGACCATATCTGGTGGAAAAGAAACTCAGTGACACCAACTATGTGATAAAGACTCCAGATCGAAGGCGTTCTTCCCGTGTGTGTCATGTTAACATGCTAAAAGCATATTATGTACGTGACACTCCAGAAAGCTCCTCAAGTAAGCCGGTCCAGCCCGCCGTCTCCAGTGTGGCTGCGGTGGTGCTGAAGCCTGGCTGGGACCTAGAGGAGGATAAGGAGGACGGGTTGGAGTTACGCCATACGTTACAGCAGTGTGAACGCTTATGTAATTCATAGATGCTGAAGAAGTTACCCTCTCAAATGGAACATTTGGATAACGTTCAAACTAAAGACCTTATCCTATTGATAAACAGTTTTCTCAGTGTGTTTCAGGACGTTCCAAGTCGCACGTCCATCTTGGAACATGACGTGGATGTGGGCAACGCTGCTCCTATACGTCAGCATCCGTACCGGGTTAATGCAAAGAAAAGGGAGGTAATGAAAAGTGAGGTAGCTTATTTATTACAGAATGACATGGCAAAACCCAGTAACAGCTCCTGGAGTTCCCCATGTATTCTTGTTCCTAAGCCTGACGGTACGTCCCGCTTATGCACGGACTATCGTCGAGTAAATGCAGTTACAAAGTCTGATTCTTTTCCTCTACCTCGATTAGATGACTGCATTGATAGAATTGGCTCTGCTGCTTACGTTAGTAAGTTAGATTTGTTAAAAGGTTATTGGCAGGTGCCTCTGACCTCTCGAGCTTCGGCCATATCGGCTTTTGTTACGCCTGATAACTTTGTACAATACACTGTGATGCCCTTTGGCATGTGTAATGCACCTGCTACTTTTCAGCGTCTAGTTAACATTGTGTTTGCAGATGTGCCAAATTGTACTGCATACCTTGATGATGTGGTGATACATTCGTCTACTTGGTCTGATCATCTCTCCACTTTGAAAAGTGTGTTTCAGCGGTTGGAGAATGCTTCTTTAACCCTCAATTTGGCCAAGTGTGAGTTTGGGAAGGCTACGGTGACTTACTTAGGGAAACAAGTGGGACGAGGTCAAGTGCGCCCAGTAACTGGCAAAGTGGAAGCAATTGTTGCTTTTCCTGCTCCCACGACTCGACGCCAGTTGCGCAGATTCCTAGGGATGGTAGGGTACTATCGTACATTCTGTAAGAATTTCTCGACGGTAGTAGCTCCCCTTTCATCTCTGCTTAGTCCCAAGGTACCATTTAGGTGGTCCAAGGACTGTAACCATGCGTTTGAGTCCGCTAAAGCGCTACTTTGTAGTGCCCCAGTGCTTGCCGCCCCCAACTTTGACAAACCTTTTAAGTTGGAGGTTGACGCTAGTATAGTGGGGGTGGGTGCGGTTCTCTTACAGGAAGATGAAGACGGAGTGGATCGGCCCGTCAGTTTCTTTTCCCGTAAGTTCAACTCGTGTCAGTCAAGGTACTCCACAATTGAACAAGAGACGCTAGTTTTATTGCTAGCCTTACAGTTCTTTGAGGTATATGTGGGATCCAGTGCCTTGCCTGTAATGGTCTTCACGGACCATAATCCTTTAGTGTTCTTAAAGCAAATGTACAATCAGAACCGCCGCCTTATGCGGTGGGCTCTGATTGTACAAGGATATAATGTACAGATAGCCTATATGAAGGGCTCAGCGAATGTGGTTGCTGACGCTCTATCACGGGTTTACTAACTGGGGAAGCGTTGGTTTTTGTTATTACAAACTGTATGTTTGCAATTTTTGTGGTGGGCGTGTTACGTTCCCCAGTTTCTGTGTTCTGTTTTGTATTTTAGTGTGTGTGTTTCAGGAGATGGCTTCCTGAAGTACTCCCCAACCAGCTGATTGGTCAACCCCAGGCTAATTGGTGATTGGAGCTGACCCCGCCCCCTCGTCAAGAAGCAGCTGACTCTAATCACCATTGCCACCTGAAGATAAAAGCCAGTGTTCTGCCCAAGAGAGAGAAGATTGAGAGAGGAGAGAGGAGAGAGATGAGATAAGGAGTAGAGATTTGGAGATTGAGATTGAGAGAAGAGAGAGATGAGATAGAGAGGAGATGAGATTTGGAGTAGAGATTTGGAGATTGAGAGAGAAAAATTAGATTGTGATATAGTGTTGGTTGTGTATCAGAAAGTGTGGTATGTACTGTTGTTGTTGGTAGCAGTTTTGCTATGTCCTGTGTTTGTGAGTGTTTGTGAAATCGTTAACAATTACTCTGTTTCGTTTGTTCCCAGGGGGGGAAGGAGAAGGCACTTTGGGAGTGCTTAGGCAAGAGGCCCGAGGGCATACATATACCCGTAGTATATTTACTGTCTAGGCACACTAGGTAAGACCTGGGCGGACCACCCCCTGTATTTTGGTTAGGGCACCAGGCGATGTTAAGTTAGGTAAGTTAAGTGGGTAGGCAGGTTAGAAAGGAGAGGGGGAACTTTGATATTTACTTTCTTTGCTTTGGTTCCGTCCAGCCCCTTTTCCCCATATTACCGTGTAAGAAAATAAATTCTAGTAAACGGTAAATTCTGCTTTTGTGTCATCCTTACTCGCACCTACAGTCCATACCTCTTGCACTTCAGAGAGTTGAATTGTAGCAGGGAGTTGCGTTCCCTCTTCTCAGAGGCGTGCGTAACATCCAGGCCCGTCTGAAGTTTGCCAATGACCATCTGGATGATCCAGAGGAGGAATGGGAGAAGGTCATGTGGTCTGATGAGACAAAAATAGAGCTTTTTGGTCTAAACTCCACTCGCCGTGTTTGGAGGAAGAAGAAGGATGAGTACAACCCCAAGAACATCATCCCAAACGTGAAGCATGGAGGTGGAAACATCATTCTTTGGGGATGCTTTTCTGCAAAGGGGACAGGACGACTGCACCGTATTGAGGGGAGGATGGATGGGGCCATGTATCGCGAGATCTTGGCCAACAACCTCCTTCCCTCAGTAAGAAGCATCTCAAGATCCTGGAGTGGCCTAGCCAGTCTCCAGACCTGAACCCAATAGAACATCTTTGGAGGGAGCTGAAAGCCCGTATTGCCCAGCGACAGCCCCAAAACCTGAAGGATCTGGAGAAGGTCTGTATGGAGGAGTGGGCCAAAATCCCTGCTGCAGTGTGTGCAAACCTGGTCAAGAACTACAGGAAACGTATGATCTCTGTAATTGCAAACAAAGGTTTCTGTACCAAATATTAATTTCTGCTTTTCTGATGTATCAAATACTTATGTCATGCAATAAAATGCAAATGAATTACTTAAAAATCATACAATGCGATTTTCTGGATTTTGGTTTTAGATTCCGTCTCTCACAGTTGAAGTGTACCTATGATACAAATTACAGACCTCCACATGCTTTGTAAGTAGGAAAACCTGCAAAATCGGCAGTGTATCAAATACTTGTTCTCCCCACTGTACTTCTGACCACATGCTCTTAGTAACCTGCAGTCCCATCATGCTCTCTGTCTCCTCCAGCCCCATCATGCTCTCTGTCACCTCCAGCCCCATCATGCTCTCTGTCTCCAGCATTCCCATCATGCTCTCCGTCACCTCCAGTCCCATCATGCTCTCTGTCACCTCCAGCCCCATCATGCTCTCTGTCACCTCCAGCCCCATCATGCTCTCTGTCTCCAGCATTCCCATCATGCTCTCCGTCACCTCCAGTCCCATCATGCTCTCCGTCACCTCCAGTCCCATCATGCTCTCCGTCACCTCCAGTCCCATCATGCTCTCTGTCACCTCCAGTCCCATCATGCTCTCCGTCACCTCCAGTCCCATCATGCTCTCCGTCACCTCCAGTCCCATCATGCTCTCTGTCTCCAGCATTCCCATCATGCTCTCCGTCACCTCCAGTCCCATCATGCTCTCTGTCACCTCCAGTCCCATCATGCTCTCTGTCACCTCCAGTCCCATCATGCTCTCTGTCACCTCCAGTCCCATCATGTTCTCTGTCACCTCCAGTCCCATCATGCTCTCTGTCTCCTGCAGACCCATCATGCTCTCTGTCACCTCCAGTCCCATCATGTTCTCTGTCACCTCCAGTCCCATCATGCTCTCTGTCACCTCCAGTCCCATCATGCTCTCTGTCTCCTGCAGCCCCATCATGCTCTCAGTCACCTCCATTCCCATCATGCTCTCTGTCACCTCCAGTCCCAGCATGCTCTCTGTCACCTCCGGTCCGATCATGCTCTCTGTCACCTCCAGTCCCATCATGCTCTCTGTCACCTCCAGTCCAATCATTGTCTCGGTCAGCTCCAGTCCCATCATGCTCTCTGTCACCTCTGACCACATGGGAAATCTCTTCATAAAGCACAAGGGACATTTAAGGGCCTGTATTTCCTCCCCAAAATGTA
The DNA here is from genome assembly GCF_016432855.1 of Salvelinus namaycush. NCBI lineage: Eukaryota > Metazoa > Chordata > Actinopteri > Salmoniformes > Salmonidae > Salvelinus > Salvelinus namaycush. Next base: position 127,073 of record NW_024061145.1, read on the forward strand.
TCTCTCTCTCTTCCTCTCTCTCTCTCCCTCTCTGTCTCCATCTCTCTCTCCCTCTCTCTCCCGCTCTCTCTCTCTCTCTTTGTCTCCATCTCTCTCTCTCTCTCTGTCTCCATCTCTCTCTCCCTTTCTCTCTCCCTCTCTGTCTCTCTCTCTCTCTCTCTCTCCCTCTCTCTCCCTCTCTGTCTGTCTCTCTCTCTCTCTCTCTCTCCCTCTGTCTCTCTCTCTCCCTCTCCCTCTCCCTCTCCCTCTGTCTCTCTCCCTCTGTCTCTCTCTCTCTGTCACCCTATCGTCCTCTCTCCCTCTCTTTGTCTCTCTCTCTCTCGATGTGATTTACTAGGATCCCATTAGCCGACGCCAATGGCGACAGCTAGTCTTACTGTGGTCTGACACATAACCAAAAACACATTTCAGACAAAAGACTTTACAATTTACATACATTTAAAACCGTTAACATCTGTCTCAAGGCCTTCAGACTGTTAAAAAGCCATCACTAGGCAGCTTCCACCCGGTTACGTAACCCTGCACCTTAGAGGCTGCTGCCCCATATACATAGACATGGAATCACAGGCCACTATAATAATGTTTACATATTTAGACTTTTTTTTATTTAACTAGGCAAGTCAGTTAAGAACAAAGTCTTATTTACAATGATGGCCTACCGGGGAACAGCTGGTTAACTGCCTTGTTCAGGGACAGAACTACATATGTTTACCTTGTCAGCTCGGGGATTCGATCTTGCAACCTTTCGGTTAACTAGTCCAACGCTCGAACCAATAGGCTACCTGCCTCTAACCACTAGGTTACCTGCCGCTTGACTCACCTCATATGTATATACGTATTCTATCCTATTCTACTGTATCTTAGTCTATGTATTACTCATCTCATATGTATATACTGTATTCTAGACTATTCTACTGTATCTTAGTCTATGTATTACTCATCTCATATGTATATACTGTATTCTATACTATTCTACTGTATCTTAGTCTATGTATTACTCATCTCATATGTATATACTGTATTCTATACTATTCTACTGTATCTTAGTCTATGTATTACTCATCTCATATGTATATACTGTATTCTATCCTATTCTACTGTATCTTAGTCTATGCATTACTCATCTCATATGTATATACTGTATTCTATCCTATTCTACTGTATATTAGTCTATGCCGTTCTGACATTGTTCATCTTAATGTTTTTATATTTCGCTACACCCGCAATAACATCTGCTAAGCGTATTTGACCAATACCATTTGGATTTGATTTGTTATGTGTGTGTGTGTGTATCAATCAATTATACTTTACATGTCAGTAAATACACAAATTAAATCGAGGGAGGGAGGGAGGGAGGGAGGGAGGGAGGGAGGGAGGCTACTTTGAAGAATCTCAAATATATAATATATTTTTATTTGTTTAACATTTTTATTTGTTACTACATGATGTGTTATTTCATAGTGTTGATGTCTTTACTACTATTCTACAATGTAGAAAACAGTAAAAAAGAAAAGAAAAACCATTTAATGAGCAGATATGTCAAAACTTTGGACTGGTACTGTGTGTAAATATTGTCCTCTGGGGAGAACTGTGTCTGGTGTCTGTCTATCTATCTAAAAAAAAGGTTTTATCTTTATTTAACTAGACAATTCAATTAATAACAAATTCTTATTTTCAACAACAGCCTAGAAACAGTGGTCTAACTGCTTGTTCAGGGGAAGAACAACATATGTTTTACCTTGTCAGATCAGGGATTCGAGCCAGCAACCTTTCAGTTACTAGTCCAACACTCTAACCAATAGGCTACCTGCCTCTAACCACTAGGCTACCTGCTCTAACCACTAGGCTACCTGCCTCTAACCACTAGGCTACCTGCTCTAACCACTAGGCTACCTGCCGTCCCTACACTCTAACCACTAGCCTACCTGCCGCCCCTACACTCTAACCACTAGGCTACCTGCCGCCCCTACACTCTAACCACTAGGCTACCTGCCCCCCCTACACTCTAACCACTAGGCTACCTGCCGCCCCTACACTCTAACCACTAGGCTACCTGCCGCCCCTACACTCTAACCACTAGGCTACCTACCGCCCCTACACTCTAACCACTAGCCTAACCTGCTGCCCCTACACTCTAACCACTAGACTACCTGCCGCGCCTACACTCTAACCACTAGACTACCTGCCACCCCTACACTCTAACCACTAGGCTACCCTGCCGTCCCTACACTCTAACCACTAGACTACCTGCCGCCCCTACACTCTAACCACTAGGCTACCTGCCGCCCCTACACTCTAACCACTAGGCTACCTGCCGTCCTTACACTCTAACCACTAGACTACCTGCCATCCCTACACTCTAACCACTAGGCTACCTGCCGCCCCTACACTCTAACCACTAGGCTACCTGCCGCCCCTACACTCTAACCACTAGGCTACCTGCCCCCCTTACACTCTAACCACTAGCCTACCTGCCGCCCCTACACTCTAACCACTAGACTACCTGCCGCCCCTACACTCTAACCACTAGGCTACCTGCCGCCCCTACACTCTAACCACTAGGCTACCTGCCGCCCCTACACTCTAACCACTAGGCTACCTGCCGCCCCTACACTCTAACCACTAGCCTACCTGCTGCCCCTACACTCTAACCACTAGACTACCTGCCGCCCCTACACTCTAACCACTAGACTACCTGCCACCCCTACACTCTAACCACTAGGCTACCTGCCGTCCCTACACTCTAACCACTAGACTACCTGCCGCCCCTACACTCTAACGACTAGGCTACCTGCCGCCCCTACACTCTAACCACTAGGCTACCTGCCGTCCTTACACTCTAACCACTAGACTACCTGCCATCCCTACACTCTAACCACTAGGCTACCTGCCGCCCCTACACTCTAACCACTAGGCTACCTGCCGCCCCTACACTCTAACCACTAGGCTACCTGCCCCCCTTACACTCTAACCACTAGCCTACCTGCCGCCCCTACACTCTAACCACTAGACTACCTGCCGCCCCTACACTCTAACCACTAGGCTACCTGCCGCCCCTACACTCTAACCACTAGGCTACCTGCCGCCCCTACACTCTAACCACTAGGCTACCTGCCGCCCCTACACTCTAACCACTAGGCTACCTGCCGCCCCTAAACTCTAACCACTAGGCTACCTGCCGCCCCTACACTCTAACCACTAGACTAACCTGCCGCCCCTACACTCTAACCTCTTGGATACCTGCCGCCCCTACACTCTAACCACTAGGCTACCTGCCGCCCCTACACTCTAACCACTAGCCTACCTGCCGCCCCTACACTCTAACCACTAGGCTACCTGCTCTAACCACTAGGCTACCTGCCGTCCCTACACTCTAACCACTAGGCTACCTGCCGCCCCTACACTCTAACCACTAGGCTACCTGCTCTAACCACTAGGCTACCTGCCGCCCCTACACTCTAACCACTAGGCTACCTGCTCTAACCACTAGGCTACCTGCCGCCCCTACACTCTAACCACTAGGCTACCTGCCGCCCCTACACTCTAACCACTAGGCTACCTGCTCTAACCACTAGGCTACCTGCCGCCCCTACACTCTAACCACTAGGCTACCTGCTCTAACCACTAGGCTACCTGCCGCCCCTACACTCTAACCACTAGGCTACCTGCTGTAACCACTAGGCTACCTGCCGCCCCTACACTCTAATCACTAGGCTACCTGCCTCCCCCCTCTAACCACTAGGCTACCTGCCATCCCTACACTCTAACCTCTTGGATACCTGCCGCCCCTACACTCTAACCACTAGGCTACCTGCCGCCCCTACACTCTAACCACTAGCCTACCTGCCGCCCCTACACTCTAACCACTAGGCTACCTGCTCTAACCACTAGGCTACCTGCCGCCCCTACACTCTAACCACTAGGTTACCTGCCGCCCCTACACTCTAACCACTAGGCTACCTGCCGTCCCTACCCTCTAACCACTAGCCTACCTGCTCTAACCACTAGGCTACCTGCCGCCCCTACACTCTAACCACTAGGCTACCTGCTCTAACCACTAGGCTACCTGCCGCCGCCACACTCTAACCACTAGGCTACCTGCCGCCACTACACTCTAACCACTAGGCTACCTGCTCTAACCACTAGGCTACCTGCCGCCCCTACACTCTAACCACTAGGCTACCTGCCGCCCCTACACTCTAACCACTAGGCTACCTGCTCTAACCACTAGGCTACCTGCCGCCCCTACACTCTAACCACTAGGCTACCTGCTCTAACCACTAGGCTACCTGCCGCCCCTACACTCTAACCTCTTGGATACTTGCCGCTCCTACACTCTAACCACTAGACTACCTGCCGCCCCCTATCTAAAGGTTGTCCTCTGGGGAGAACTTTGATGTCATCTATATGGATGGATGATCTCTGAGGTAACTTCTGTGTGTTCAGGTTGTCCTCTCAAGCATGTTGTCGTCTCTCTGTTGTACCCAGCCCCGCCCCCTCAGTTCGTCACACAACAGATGGGACCTCCTTCCTAGATGGTGTTTCCTGGTTCATTCTGATTGGATATCTTCGATTTGTTACCTTTGGGATTGTTCTGCTGATTGGACAACAATTGATTTGAAATAGAAACGAGTCAGATGTGGTGTAATTAAAGTATGTTCTTCGTTCTGTTCTTCTGCCCGTGGAATAAGGTTTAATGAAATGCTTCCTTTGTCCTCAACAGGTCTGATTAGTTCATGGAATAAGGTTTAATGAAATGCTTCCTTTGTCCTAAACAGGTCTGATTAGTTCATGGAATAAGGTTTAATGAAATGCTTCCTTTGTCCTCAACAGGTCTTAGTTCATGTTTTGTCTTGGAAGGTAACCTTAGGATCTGTCTAGATCAGGGATGGGGGAGGGGGGGATGGGGGGGGCACAAAACAATCTGAAGTCATCATGAGAGGCTGCAGATACCGCCTGTATTTCTACACATTTTGCCGTAGGGTGGAGAGAAACATTTTCAGTTATTTTTTTAATATGATATCTGAGTGGTACTGACTAACAATATCAATCGGGAGGGGGGCCCCCATCGGGTTCTAATTCAACCCTGATTACTACAAGGTTAGATAGCCCCCCTCCCCCCCCTAGACTAATCTAATCTAAAATAATGTCAGCCGACACACAGGCTTGATGGAGTGACTTTCAGTTCCTGATATAACAAGCGAAGAAGAAAAACAACCGGACAGATTTCTTTTGATGGTGATGATCCTTTGGTCGACAGTTGTCCATCCCTGGCCTAGATTATGATGGTGGTGCAGGGTGATACGAGGTCTTTCATCAGGAAGGCCCTCTGGTCCACAGTTGTCCATCCCTGGCCTAGATTATGATGGTGGTGCAGGGTGATACGAGGTCTGTCATCAGGAAGGTCCTCTGGTCGACAGTTGTCCATCCCTGGCCTAGATTATGATGGTGGTGCTGGGTGATACGAGGTCTTTCATCAGGAAGGTCCTCTGGTCGACAGTTGTCCATCCCTGGCCTAGATTATGATGGTGGTGCAGGGTGATACGAGGTCTTTCATCAGGAAGGTCCTCTGGTCGACAGTTGTCCATCCCTGGCCTAGATTATGATGGTGGTGCTGGGTGATACGAGGTCTTTCATCAGGAAGGCCCTCTGGTCGACAGTTGTCCATCCCTGGCCTAGATTATGATGGTGGTGCTGGGTGATACGAGGTCTTTCATCAGGAAGGTCCTCTGGTCCACAGTTGTCCATCCCTGGCCTAGATTATGATGGTGGTGGGGGGGTGATACGAGGTCTTTCATTAGGAAGGCCCTCTGGTCCACAGTTGTCCATCCCTGGCCTAGATTATGATGGTGGTGCAGGGTGATACGAGGTCTTTCATCAGGAAGGCCCTCTGGTCGACAGTTGTCCATCCCTGGCCTAGATTATGATGGTGGTGCAGGGTGATCCGAGGTCTTTCATCAGGAAGGCCCTCTGGTCGACAGTTGTCCATCCCTGGCCTAGATTATGATGGTGGTGCAGGGTGATACGAGGTCTTTGATCAGGAAGGCCCTCTGGTCCCCAGTTGTCCATCCCTGGCCTAGATTATGATGGTGGTGCAGGGTGATACGAGGTCTTTCATCAGGAAGGTCCTCTGGTCGACAGTTGTCCATCCCTGGCCTAGATTATGATGGTGGTGCAGGGTGATACGAGGTCTTTCATCAGGAAGGTCCTCTGGTTGACAGATGTCCATCCCTAGATTATGATGGTGGTGCAGGGTGATACGAGATCTTTCATCAGGAAGGTCCTCTGGTTGACAGTTGTCCATCCCTAGATTGTGTCTGCGGTGTTACTGTCTGTATACAGTACCTTCATAGACGGTGTGGTGTAACTATAGCACATACATGATTCATATTAACCTCTGCTAATAGCTACATGCCTGTGTGTCTGTCTGTGTGTCTGTCTGTCTGTGTGTCTGTCTGTTTGTGTGTTAGTCTGTCTGTCTGTCTGTCTGTCTGTCTGTCTGTCTGTCTGCCTGTCTGTCTGTCTGTCTGTCTGTCTGTCTGTCTGTCTGTCTGTCGGTTGCTCTCTCTGTCTCTCTCTCTCTCTCTCCCCCCCCCCTCTCTCTCTCTCTCTCTCTCTCTCTCTCTCTCTCTCTCTCTCTCTCTCTCTCTCTCTCTCTCCCCCTCTCTCTCTCCCCCTCTCTCTCTCTCTCTCTCTCTCTCTCTCTCTCTCTCTCTCTCTCTCTCTCTCTCTCTCTCTCTCTCTCTCTCTCTCTCTCTCTCTGTCTACTCCTCTCAATTCTATTCAAAGGGGTCTTTATTGGCATGGGGAAACACATATGTTTACATTGCCAAAGCTCGTGAAATTAACATAGAAAGGGAAAAAGAAAAAAACAAACGTAAACAACATCAACATCAACGTCAACATCAACACACTATTAGTAATGAAACAGTGAATTTATCAGCTACAGTGTTGTACAGTGTTTTAGCAATGTAGTTGAGGTACAAATAGTGGGAGAAAATAAATAAACAGATAAATATTGATGGTGTTTACAATGTTGTTTGTGTTCCGCTGGCTGCCTTTTCCTCGTGGTAACGGGGAAACACATCTCGCTGCTGTGATTGCACACTGCGGTTTTTCTGTCTTACAGATATGGGGAGTTGTTTGTGGATCTGTGTAATTCCGAGGGAAATATGTGTCTCTAATATGGCCGTACATTTGGGCAGGAGGTTAGGAAGTGCAGCTCAGTTTCCACCTCATTTTTGTGGGCAGCGTGTCTTCTCTTGAGAGAAGCCAGGTTTGCCTACCGCAGCCTCTCTCAACAACAAGGCTATGCTCACTGAGTCTGTACATTGTCAAGAATTGTATTCATTTGGGTTCAGTCACAGTGGTCAGGTTTTCTGTTCAGGGCCAGATAGCATTGTGGTTTGCTCTTCTCCAGGTTCATCTCTCTGTAGGTGAGGACTCTTCTCCAGGTTCATCTCTCTGTAGGTGAGGACTCTGTGGGGTCTGTTTGTGTTTGTGAACAGAGCCCCAGAAACCAGCTGGCTGAGGGGACTCTTCTCCAGGTTCATCTCTCTGTAGGTGAGGACTCTGTGGGGTCTGTTTGTGTTTGTGAACAGAGACCCAGAACCAGCTGGCTGAGGGGACTCTTCTCTAGGTTCATCTCTCTGTAGGTGAGGACTCTGTAGGGTCTGTTTGTGTTTGTGAACAGAGCCCCAGAAACCAGCTGGCTGAGGGGACTCTTCTCCAGGTTCATCTCTCTGTAGGTGAGGACTCTGTAGGGTCTGTTTGTGTTTGTGAACAGAGCCCCAGAAACCAGCTGGCTGAGAGGACTCTTCTCCAGGTTCATCTCTCTGTAGGTGAGGACTCTTCTCCAGGTTCATCTCTCTGTAGGTGAGGACTCTTCTCCAGGTTCATCTCTCTGTAGGTGAGGACTCTTCTCTAGGTTCATCTCTCTGTAGGTGAGGACTCTTCTCCAGGTTCATCTCTCTGTAGGTGAGGACTCTTCTCCAGGTTCATCTCTCTGTAGGTGAGGACTCTTCTCCAGGTTCATCTCTCTGTAGGTGAGGACTCTTCTCCAGGTTCATCTCTCTGTAGGTGAGGACTCTTCTCCAGGTTCATCTCTCTGTAGGTGAGGACTCTTCTCCAGGTTCATCTCTCTGTAGGTGAGGAGTCTGTAGGGTCTGTTTGTGTTTGTGAACAGAGAACCAGAACCAGCTGGCTGAGGGGACTCTTCTCCAGGTTCATCTCTCTGTAGGTGAGGACTCTGTGGGGTCTGTTTGTGTTTGTGAACAGAGAACCAGAACCAGCTGGCTGAGGGGACTCTTCTCCAGGTTCATCTCTCTGTAGGTGAGGACTCTGTGGGGTCTGTTTGTGTTTGTGAACAGAGCCCCAGAAACCAGCTGGCTGAGAGGACTCTTCTCCAGGTTCATCTCTCTGTAGGTGAGGACTCTGTGGGGTCTGTTTGTGTTTGTGAACAGAGCCCCAGAAACCAGCTGGCTGAGGGGACTCTTCTCCAGGTTCATCTCTCTGTAGGTGAGGACTCTGTGGGGTCTGTTTGTGTTAGTGAACAGAGACCCAGAAACCAGCTGGCTGAGAGGACTCTTCTCTAGGTTCATCTCTCTGTAGGTGAGGACTCTGTAGGGTCTGTTTGTGTTTGTGAACAGAGACCCAGAACCAGCTGGCTGAGGGGACTCTTCTCCAGGTTCATCTCTCTGTAGGTGAGGACTCTGTAGGGTCTGTTTGTGTTTGTGAACAGAGCCCCAGAAACCAGCTGACTGAGAGGACTCTTCTCCAGGTTCATCTCTCTGTAGGTGAGGACTCTGTGGGGTCTGTTTGTGTTAGTGAACAGAGACCCAGAAACCAGCTGGCTGAGAGGACTCTTCTCTAGGTTCATCTCTGTAGGTGAGGACTCTGTAGGGTCTGTTTGTGTTTGTGAACAGAGACCCAGAAACCAGCTGGCTGAGAGGACTCTTCTCCAGGTTCATCTCTCTGTAGGTGAGAGATTTGTGGAGGAATGCATCGCTTCCTTTTAGGTGGTTGTAAAATTTAGCAGCTCAGACCTCACAACTATAGAAAGCAATGGGTTCTATAACGGATTGAATTCTCTCTCTCTCTATCTCTCTCTCTTCACTCTCCCTCCCCCTCTCTCTCTCTCTCTTTCTCCCTATCTCTCTCTCTCCCCCTCTCTCTCTCTCTCTCTCTCTTTCTCCCCCCCTCTCTCTTTCTCTCTCTCTCTCACTCTCTCTCTCTCCTTTTTCCTCATTATAAACCATCGCCTGGTGTTGTAAATTGAGAGCAGGGGTTCCATAATCCCTTTCTCTTTCCATTCCTTTATCTCTCTCTCTTCTCCCCCTCTCATCCCATCCTTTCCCTCCCTCCCTCCCTCCCTCCCTCCCTCCCTCCCTCCCTCCCTCCCTCCCTCCCTCCCTGGTAAACTGGCTGCATGAGGATCCAGAGGCTCTATCTCTCCCTGTAGCCACCCCAGAATCAAGCCACTGAGCATGGGTAGACACGCTCCATCCTCAGTCTCTCTCTCTCTCTCTGGTGCTTATCAGGCCCCAGCAGCTGCCAACCCAGAAAAACACACTTTTACACCCCAACACACATGTATCTGTGTATGTGTGTGTGTCTCTGTGAGTGAGTGAGTGAGTGAGTGAGTGAGTGAGTGAGTGAGTGAGTGAGTGAGTGAGTGAGTGAGTGAGTGAGTGAGTGAGTGAGTGAGTGAGTGAGTAAGTGAGTGAGTGGGTGAGTGGGTGAGTGAGTGAGTGAGTGAGTGAGTGAGTGAGTGAGTGAGTGAGTGAGTGAGTGAGTGAGTGAGTGAGTGAGTGAGTGAGTGAGTGAGTGAGTGAGTGAGTGAGTGAGTGAGTGAGTGAGTGAGTGAGTGAGTGAGTGAGTGAGTGAGTGAGTGAGTGGGTGAGTGAGTGAGTGAGTACATGTGTGTCTCAATTGGGAGTGTATGACGCGTGCAAAACAATTAAGAAGTAGGAAAATGTATTGCACTCACTACTGTAAATCTCTCTGGACTAGAGCCTCTGCTAAATGACTTAATACTGTAAACCTCTCTGGTTTAGAGTCTCTGCTAAATGACTTAATACTGTAAACCTCTCTGGATTAAAGCCTCTGCTAAATGACTCACTACTGTAAACCTCTCTGGATTAGAACCTCTGCTACATTACTCACTACTGTAAACCTCTCTGGTTTAGAGCCTCTGCTAAATGACTCACTACTGTAAACCTCTCTGGTTTAGAGCCTCTGCTAAATGACTCACTACTGTAAATCTCTCTGGTTTAGAGCCTCTGCTAAATGACTCACTACTGTAAATCTCTCTGGTTTAGAGCCTCTGCTAAATGACTCACTACTGTAAATCTCTCTGGTTTAGAGCCTCTGCTAAATGACTCACTACTGTAAATCTCTCTGGATTAGAGCCTCTGCTAAATGACTCACTACTGTAAATCTCTCTGGATTAGAGCCTCTGCTAAATTACTCACTACTGTAAACCTCTCTGGTTTAGAGCCTCTGCTAAATTACTCACTACTGTAAATCTCTCTGGATTAGAGCCTCTGCTAAATGACTCACTACTGTAAATCTCTCTGGATTAGAGCCTCTGCTAAATGACTCACTACTGTAAATCTCTCTGTATTAGAGCCTCTGCTAAATTACTCACTACTGTAAATCTCTCTGGTTTAGAGCCTCTGCTAAATGACTCACTACTGTAAATCTCTCTGGTTTAGAGCCTCTGCTAAATTACTCACTACTGTAAATCTCTCTGGTTTAGAGCCTCTGCTAAATTACTCACTACTGTAAATCTCTCTGGATTAGAGCCTCTGCTAAATGACTCACTACTGTAAATCTCTCTGGTTTAGAGCCTCTGCTAAATTTCTCACTACTGTAAATCTCTCTGGTTTAGAGCCTCTGCTAAATGACTCACTACTGTAAATCTCTCTGGATTAGAGCCTCTGCTAAATGACTCACTACCTTAAATCTCTCTGGATTAGAGCCTCTGCTAAATGACTCACTACTGTAAATCTCTCTGGTTTAGAGCCTCTGCTAAATGACTCACTACTGTAAATCTCTCTGGTTTAGAGCCTCTGCTAAATGACTCACTACTGTAAATCTCTCTGGTTGAGCCTGCTAATACTCCTATCTGGTTTAGAGCCTCTGCTAAATTACTCACTACTGTAAATCTCTCTGGATTAGAGCCTCTGCTAAATGACTCACTACTGTAAATCTCTCTGGTTTACAGCCTCTGCTAAATTACTCACTACTGTAAATTTCTCTGGTTTAGAGCCCCTGCTAAATTACTCACTACTGTAAATCTCTCTGGATTAGAGCCTCTGCTAAATGACTTCCTACTGTAAATCTCTCTGGTTTAGAGCCTCTGCTAATTTACTCACTACTGTAAATCTCTCTGGTTTAGAGCCTCTGCTAAATGACTCACTACTGTAAATCTCTCTGGATTAGAGCCTCTGCTAAATTACTCACTACTGTAAATCTCTCTGGATTAGAGCCTCTGCTAAATGACTTCCTACTGTAAATCTCTCTGGTTTAGAGCCTCTGCTAATTTACTCACTACTGTAAATCTCTCTGGTTTAGAGCCTCTGCTAAATGACTCACTACTGTAAATCTCTCTGGATTAGAGCCTCTGCTAAATTACTCACTACTGTAAATCTCTCTGGTTTAGAGCCTCTGCTAAATTACTCACTACTGTAAATCTCTCTGGTTTAGAGCCTCTGCTAAATTACTCACTACTGTAAATCTCTCTGGATTAGAGCCTCTGCTAAATTACTCACTACTGTAAATCTCTCTGGTTTAGAGCCCCTGCTAAATTACTCACTACTGTAAATCTCTCTGGATTAGAGCCTCTGCTAAATGACTCACTACCTTAAATCTCTCTGGTTTACAGCCTCTGCTAATTTACTCACTACTGTAAATCTCTCTGGATTAGAGCCTCTGCTAAATGACTCACTACTGTAAATCTCTCTGGTTTAGAGCCTCTGCTAAATTACTCACTACTGTAACTCTCTCTGGATTAGAGCCTCTGCTAAATGACTCACTACTGTAAATCTCTCTGGTTTAGAGCCTCTGCTAAATTACTCACTACTGTAACTCTCTCTGGTTTAGAGCCTTTGCTAAATGACTCACTACTGTAAATCTCTCTGGATTAGAGCCTCTGCTAAATGACTTACTATTGTAAATCTCTCTGGTTTAGAGCCTCTGCTAATTTACTCACTACTGTAAATCTCTCTGGTTTAGAGCCTCTGCTAAATTACTCACTACTGTAAATTTCTCTGGTTTAGAGCCCCTGCTAAATTACTCACTACTGTAAATCTCTCTGGATTACAACCTCTGCTAAATGACTCACTACTGTAAATCTCTCTGGTTTACAGCCTCTGCTAAATGACTCACTACTGTAAATCTCTCTGGATTAGAGCCTCTGCTAAATGACTTCCTACTGTAAATCTCTCTGGTTTAGAGCCTCTGCTAATTTACTCACTACTGTAAATCTCTCTGGTTTAGAGCCTCTAATAAATGACTCACTACTGTAAATCTCTCTGGTTTAGCGCCTCTGCTAAATTACTCACTACTGTAAATCTCTCTGGTTTAGAGCCTCTGCTAAATTACTCACTACTGTAAATCTCTCTGGTTTAGAGCCCCTGCTAAATTACTCACTACTGTAAATCTCTCTGGATTACAACCTCTGCTAAATGACTCACTACTGTAAATCTCTCTGGTTTACAGCCTCTGCTAAATGACTCACTACTGTAAATCTCTCTGGATTAGAGCCTCTGCTAAATGACTTCCTACTGTAAATCTCTCTGGTTTAGAGCCTCTGCTAATTTACTCACTACTGTAAATCTCTCTGGTTTAGAGCCTCTGCTAAATGACTCACTACTGTAAATCTCTCTGGTTTAGCGCCTCTGCTAAATTACTCACTACTGTAAATCTCTCTGGTTTAGAGCCTCTGCTAAATTACTCACTACTGTAAATCTCTCTGGTTTAGAGCCTCTGCTAAATTACTCACTACTGTAAATCTCTCTGGATTAGAGCCTCTGCTAAATGACTCACTACTGTAAATCTCTCTGGTTTACAGCCTCTGCTAAATTACTCACTACTGTAAATCTCTCTGGTTTAGAGCCTCCGCTAAATGACTCACTACTGTAAATCTCTCTGGATTAGAGCATCTGCTAAATTACTCAGTACTGTAAATCTCTCTGGATTAGAGCCTCTGATAAATTACTCACTACTGTAAATCTCTCTGGATTAGAGCCTCTGCTAAATGACTCACTACTGTAAATCTCTCTGGTTTAGAGCCTTTGCTAAATTACTCACTACTGTAAATCTCTCTGGTTTAGAGCCTCTGCTAAATGACTCACTACTGTAACTCTCTCTGGTTTAGAGCCTTTGCCCAAATGACTCACTACTGTAACTCTCTCAGACACAGACACTACAGACACAGACACAGACACAGACACAGACACAGACACAGACACAGATACAGATACAGATACAGATACAGATACAGACACTACAGATTCAGATACAGATACATACACAGACACATACACTACAGACACAGACACAGACACAGACACAGACACATATACAGATACAGATACAGATACAGATACAGATACAGATACAGACACTACAGATACAGATACAGACACTACAGATACAGATACAGATACAGATACAGATACAGATACAGACACTACAGATACAGATACAGATACAGACACTACAGATACAGATACAGACACAGATACAGATACAGATACAGATACAGACACTACAGATACAGATACAGACACAGACACAGATACAGATACAGACACTACAGACACAGATACAGATACAGATACAGACACTACAGATACAGACACAGATACAGATACAGATACAGATACAGACACAGCTACAGATACAGACACAGATACAGATACAGATACAGATACAGATACAGATACAGATACAGACACAGATACAGACACTACAGATACAGACACTACAGATACAGACACAGATACAGATACAGATACAGATACAGATACAGATACAGACACAGATACAGATACAGATACAGACACAGATACAGACACTACAGATACAGACACAGATACAGATACAGATACAGACACAGATACAGACACAGATACAGACACTACAGATACAGACACTACAGATACAGACACAGATACAGATACAGATACAGATACAGATACAGATACAGACACAGATACAGACACTACAGATACAGATACAGACACATATACAGATACAGACACTACAGATACAGATACAGACACATATACAGATACAGATACAGATAAAGACATAGATACAGATACAGACACTACAGATACAGATACAGACACTACAGATACAGACACAGATACAGATACAGTTACTACAGACACAGATACAGATACAGACACTACAGATACAGCTAAAGACACAGATACCGATACAGACACTACAGATACAGATACAGACACTACAGATACAGACACAGATACAGATACAGACATACAGATACAGATACAGCCACAGATACAGATACAGATACAGATACAGACACTACAGATACAGACACAGATACAGACACAGATACAGATACAGACACTACAGATACAGATACAGATACAGATACAGATACAGATACAGATACAGATACAGACACTACAGATACAGATACAGATACAGACACAGATACAGATACAGATACAGATACAGACACTACAGATACAGATACAGATACAGATACAGATACAGACACAGATACAGATACAGATACAGATACAGATACAGATACAGACACTACAGATACAGATACAGATACAGACACTACAGACACAGACACTGATACAGATACAGATACAGATACAGATACAGACACTACAGATACAGATACAGATACAGATAAGGATACAGATACAGACACTACAGATACAGATACAGATACTACAGATACAGATACTACAGATACAGATACATATACAGACACAGACACAGATACAGACACTACAGATGCAGACACTACAGATACAGACACTGCAGATACAGATACAGACACATATACAGATACAGATACAGACACAAATACAGACACTACATACACAGATACAGATACAGATACAGATACAGATACAGACACTACAGATACAGATACAGATACAGACACTACAGATACAGACACAGATACAGATACAGATACAGATACAGATATAGACACTACAGACACTACAGATACAGATACAGACGCTACAGATACAGGTACAGACACTACAGACACATATACAGGCACTACAGATACAGATACAGACACATACACAGCCACTACAGATACAGACACTACAGATACAGATACAGATACAGACACAGCTACAGACACAGATACAGACACTACAGATGCAGATACAGATACAGACACTACAGACACAGATACATACACAGACACAGACACAGACAGAGACACAGAAACATATACAGAAACAGACACAGATACAGACACAGATACAGATACAGATACAGATACAGATACAGGAATGTTAAAATATAGGCTGTTACTCAGTGGCACATCAGGTTCTAAACTAAAATATTATGATGCTGCTGTGACAGGATGTGTGTGTGTGTGTGTGTGTGTGTGTGTGTGTGTGTGTGTGTGTGTGTGTGTGTGTGTGTGTGTGTGTGTGTGTGTGTGTGTGTGTGGTGTGTGTGTAGTGTACGGAGACATTACGCTGTGGGAGCTGCACAAGTGATGTGATATTTGGTATGGAATAGATGTGACAGAGATCACACACTTAAACACACACACACACACACACACACACACACACACACACACACACACACACACACACACACACACACACACACACACACACACACAGTGTGTTAGGGAATAATCTGACGTCAGACGAGTCCCTAAGGAGTCTTTCAGCGACTCATTAGATGTTTTACAGGGCAACTTTAGACTATGCTCAGCAAAACACAGACACACACACACTGGTGAAGTCCATCTCTCTCTAACTATTTTCTCTGATCACTCAGGGAGAAAAGGACAGCGGCGAATCACATCATCATTAGGAACACACTGGGGAACTAGAGAGACAGTCCACTGTGTCCCCTGTCCTTCATACACACTGGGGAACTAGAGAGACACTCCACTGTGTCCCCTGTCCTTCATACACACTGGGGAACTAGAGATATACACTCCACTGTGTCCCCTGTCCTTCATACACACTGGGAACTAGAGAGACACTCACTGTGTCCCCTGTCCTTCATACACACTGGGGAACTAGAGAGACACACTCCACTGTGTCCCCTGTCCTTCATACACACTGGGGAACTAGAGAGACACTCACTGTGTCCCTGTCCTTCATACACACTGGGGAACTAGAGAGACACTCCACTGTGTCCCCTGTCCTTCATACACACTGGGGAACTAGAGAGACACTCCACTGTGTCCCCTGTCCCTCATACACACTGGGGAACTAGAGAGACACTCCACTGTGTCCCCTGTCCTTCATACACACTGGGGAACTAGAGAGACACTCCACTGTGTCCCCTGTCCTTCATACACACTGGGGAACTAGAGAGACACTCCACTGTGTCCCCTGTCCTTCATACACACTGGGGAACTAGAGAGACACTCACTGTGTCCCCTGTCCTTCATACACACTGGGGAACTACGAGACATTCCACTGTGTCCCCTGTCCTTCATACACACGGGGAACTAGAGAGACACTCCACTGTGTCCCTGTCCTTCATACACACTGGGGAACTAGGAGACACTCCACTGTGTACCCTGTCCTTCATACACACTGGGGAACTAGAGAGACACTCCACTGTGTCCCCTGTCCTTCATACACACTGGGGAACTAGAGAGACACTCCACTGTGTCCCCTGTCCTTCATACACACTGGGGAACTAAGAGACACTCCACTGTGTCCCCTGTCCTTCATACACACTGGGAACTAGAGACACTCCACTGTGTCCCCTGTCCTTCATACACACTGGGGAACTAGAGAGATACTCCACTGTCCCCTGTCCTTCTACACACTGGGGAACTAGAGAGACACTCCACTGTGTCCCCTGTCCTTCATACACACTGGGGAACTAGAGAGACACTCCACTGTGTCCCCTGTCCTTCATACACACTGGGGAACTAGAGAGACACTCCACTGTGTCCCCTGTCCTTCATACACACTGGAACTAGAGAGACACTCCACTGTGTCCCCTGTCCTTCATACACACTGGGAACTAGAGAGACATTCCACTGTGTCCCCTGTCCTTCATACACACTGGGGAACTAGAGAGACACTCCACTGTGTCCCCTTGTCCTTCATACACACTGGGGAACTAGAGAGACACTCCACTGTGTCCCCTGTCCTTCATACACACTGGGGAACTAGAGAGACACTCCACTGTGTCCCCTGTCCTTCATACACACTGGGGAACTAGAGAGACACTCCACTGTGTCCCCTGTCCTTCATACACACTGGGGAACTAGAGAGATACACTCCACTGTGTCCCCTGTCCTTCATACACACTGGGGAACTAGAGAGACACTCCACTGTGTCCCCTGTCCTTCATACACACTGGGAACTAGAGAGACACTCCACTGTGTCCCCTGTCCTTCATACACACTGGGGAACTAGAGAGACACTCCACTGTGTCCCCTGTCCTTCATACACACTGGGGACTAGAGAGACACTCCACTGTGTCCCCTGTCCTTCATACACACTGGGGAACTAGAGAGACACTCCACTGTGTCCCTGTCCTTCATACACACTGGGGAACTAGAGAGACATTCCACTGTGTCCCCTGTCCTTCATACACACTGGGGAACTAGAGAGACACTCCACTGTGTCCCCTGTCCTTCATACACACTGGGGAACTAGAGAGACACTCCACTGTGTCCCCTGTCCTTCATACACACTGGGGAACTAGAGAGACACTCCACTGTGTCCCCTGTCCTTCATACACACTGGGGAACTAGAGAGACACTCCACTGTGTCCCCTGTCCTTCATACACACTGGGGAACTAAGAGACACTCCACTGTGTCCCCTGTCCTTCATACACACTGGGGAACTAGAGAGACACTCCACTGTGTCCCCTGTCCTTCATACACACTGGGGAACTAGAGAGACACTCCACTGTGTCCCCTGTCTTCATACACACTGGGGAACTAGAGAGACACTCCACTGTGTCCCCTGTCCTTCATACACACTGGGGAACTAGAGAGACACTCCACTGTGTCCCCTGTCCTTCATACACACTGGGGAACTAGAGAGACTCCACTGTGTCCCTGTCCTTCATACACACTGGGGAACTAGAGAGACACTCCACTGTGTCCCCTGTCCTTCATACACACTGGGGAACTAGAGAGACACTCCACTGTGTCCCCTGTCCTTCATACACACTGGGGAACTAGAGACACTCCACTGTGTCCCCTGTCCTTCATACACACTGGGGAACTATGGAGACACTCCACTGTGTCCCCTGTCCTTCATACACACTGGGGAACTAGAGAGACACTCCACTGTGTCCCCTGTCCTTCATACACACTGGGGAACTAGAGAGACACTCCACTGTGTCCCCTGTCCTTCATACACACTGGGAAATAGGAGACACTCCACTGTGTCCCCTGTCCTTCATACACACTGGGGAACTAGAGAGACACTCCACTGTGTCCCCTGTCCTTCATACACACTGGGGAACTAGAGAGACACTCCACTGTGTCCCCTGTCCTTCATACACACTGGGGAACTAGGAGACACTCCACTGTGTCCCCTGTCCTTCATACACACTGGGGAACTAGAGAGACACTCCACTGTGTCCCCTGTCCTTCATACACACTGGGGAACTAGAGAGACACTCCACTGTGTCCCCTGTCCTTCATACACACTGGGGAACTAGAGAGACACTCCACTGTGTCCCCTGTCCTTCATACACACTGGGGAACTAGAGAGACACTCCACTGTGTCCCCTGTCCTTCATACACACTGGGAACTAGAGAGACACTCCACTGTGTCCCCTGTCCTTCATACACACTGGGGAACTAGAGAGACACTCCACTGTGTCCCTGTCCTTCATACACACTGGGGAACTAGAGAGACACTCCACTGTGTCCCCTGTCCTTCATACACACTGGGAACTAGAGAGACACTCCACTGTGTCCCCTGTCCTTCATACTCTGGGGAACTGAAGACACTCCACTGTGTCCCCTGTCCTTCATACACCACTGGGAACTAGAGAGACACTCCACTGTGTCCCCTGTCCTTCATACACACTGGGGAACTAGAAGAGACACTCCACTGTGTCCCCTGTCCTTCATACACACTGGGAACTAGAGAGACACTCCACTGTGTCCCCTGTCCTTCATACACACTGGGGAACTAGAGAGACACTCCACTGGTCCCTCTTCCTTCATACACACGGGGAACTAGAGAGACACTCACTTGTCCCCTGTCCTTCATACACACTGGGGAACTAGAGAGACACTCCACTGTGTCCCCTGTCCTTCATACACACTGGGGGAACTAGAGACACTCCACTGTGTCCCCTGTCCTTCATACACACTGGGGAACTAGAGAGACACTCCACTGTGTCCCCTGTCCTTCATACACACTGGGGAACTAGAGAGACACTCCACTGTGTCCCCTGTCCTTCATACACACTGGGGAACTAGAGAGACACTCCACTGTCTCGTCTTAACACAATGCTGACTCATTGAGAGATTTCAGGTCATCCTAACTAAGTCTGTGGCAGTCATGACATTTCACCATCCTGTGATTATCAAGCAAATAACTGTCAGTGTCATGGTAATTGACCCTTAATTAACATCAACACATTTAGCATCATATTTAGCATCACATTTAGCATCATATTTAGCATCACATTTAGCATCACACGTAGCATCGCATTTAGCATCACATTTAGCATCACATGTAGCATCACATGTAGCATCACATTTAGCATCACATTTAGCATCACATTTAGCATCACATTTAGCATCACATTTAGCATCACATGTAGCATCACATTTAGCATCACATTTAGCATCACACTTAGCATCACATTTAGCCTACAAGACACTGATGCAGACCTATGGAACATCTACAGTTTTAAAAAGTCTAATAAATCCATGTAATATAGCCTTCACCTTCACAATAAATACATGATTTATTTTAGACAGGTCTAAAGAAACATGATATGAAGAAAATGTATTCTATTTCAGAAGAACAGAATAACATACTCTGAGTTGTACTTATATTGGGGTCCTGATCTGGCTATGCCATGTGGCTGTGGGCTACACAAATTCATTTAGCAGGTCCTGATCTGGCTATGCCATGTGGCTGTGGGCTACACTAGTTCATTTAGCAGGTCCTGATCTGGCTATGCCATGTGGCTGTGGGGCTACACTAGTTCATTTAGCAGGTCCTGATCTGGCTATGCCATATGGCTGTGGCTACACTAGTTCATTTAGCAGTCCGGATCTGGCTATGCCATATGTCTGTGGGCAACACTATTCATTTAGCAGGTCCTGATCTGGCTATGCCATGTGGCTGTGGGCAACACTAGTTCATTTGCAGGTCCTGATCTGGCTATGCCATATGGCTGTGGGCTACACTAGTTCATTTAGCAGGTCCTGATCTGGCTATG
Organism: Salvelinus namaycush; assembly: GCF_016432855.1. Classification (NCBI taxonomy): domain Eukaryota; kingdom Metazoa; phylum Chordata; class Actinopteri; order Salmoniformes; family Salmonidae; genus Salvelinus; species Salvelinus namaycush. The sequence goes on from NW_024061145.1 coordinate 147,726, forward strand.
CCATATCTGTGGGCTACACTAGTTCATTTAGCAGTCCTGATCTGGCTATGCCATGTGGCTGTGGGGCTGCACTAGTTCATTTAGCAGGTCCTGATCTGGCTATGCCATGTGGCTGTGGGCTACACTAGTTCATTTAGCAGGTCCTGATCTGACTATGCCATGTGGCTGTGGGGCTACACTAGTTCATATAGCAGGTCCTGATCTGGCTATGCCATGTGGCTGTGGGGCTACACTAGTTCATTTAGCAGGTCCTGATCTGGCTATGCCATGTGGCTGTGGGGCTACACTAGTTCATTTAGCAGGTCCTGATCTGGCTGTGCCATATGGCTGTGGGGCTACACTAGTTCATTTAGCAGGTCCTGATCTGGCTATGCCATGTGGCTGTGGGGCTACACTAATTCATTTAGCAGGTCCTGATCTGGCTATGCCATATGGCTGTGGGGCTACACTAGTTCATTTAGCAGGTCCTGATCTGGCTATGCCATGTGGCTGTGGGCTACACTAGTTCATTTAGCAGGTCCTGATCTGGCTATGCCATGTGGCTGTGGGCTACACTAGTTCATTTAGCAGGTCCTGATCTGGCTATGCCATGTGGCTGTGGGCTACACTAGTTCATTTAGCAGGTCTTTATATGGCTGTGGGCTACACTAGTTCATTTAGCAGGTCCTGATCTGGCTATGCCATATGGCTGTGGGCTACACTAGTTCATTTAGCAGGTCCTGATCTGGCTATGCCATGTGGCTGTGGGGCTACACTAGTTCATTTAGCAGGTCCTGATCTGGCTATGCCATGTGGCTGTGGGCTACACTAGTTCATTTAGCAGGTCCTGATCTGGCTATGCCATATGGCTGTGGGCTACACTAGTTCATTTAGCAGGTCCTGATCTGGCTATGCCATATGGCTGTGGGCTACACTAGTTAATATAGCAGGTCCTGATCTGGCTATAGCATATGGCTGTGGGCTACACTAGTTCATTTAGCAGGTCCTGATCTGGCTATGCCATATGGCTGTGGCTACACTGTTCATTTAGCAGGTCCTGATCTGGCTATGCCATATGGCTGTGGGCTACACTAGTTCATTTAGCAGGTCCTGATCTGGCTATGCCATGTGGCGTGGGCTACACTAGTTAATATGACAGGTCCTGATCTGGCTATGCCATATGGCTGTGGGCTACACTAGTTCATTTAGCAGGTCCTGATCTGGCTATGCCATAGGCTGTGGGCTACACTAGTTCATTTAGCAGGTCCTTGATCTGGCTATGCCATGGCTGTGGGCTACACTAGTTCATTAGCAGGTCCTGATCTGGCTATGCCATGTGGCTGTGGCTACACTAGTTAATTAGCAGGTCCTGATCTGGCTATGCCATATGGCTGTGGGCTACACTAGTTCATTTAGCAGGTCCTGATCTGGCTATGCCATGTGCTGTGGGCTACACTAGTTCATTTAGCAGGTCCTGATCTGGCTATGCCATATGGCTGTGGGCTACACTAGTTCATTTAGCAGGTCCTGATCTGGCTATGCCATATGGCTGTGGGCTACACTAGTTCAATTTAGCAGGTCCTGATCTGGCTATGCCATGGCTGTGGCCTACACTAGTTCATTTAGCAGTCCTGATCTGGCTATGCCATTTGGCTGTGGGCTACACTATTTTCATTTAGCAGGTCCTGATCTGGCTATGCCATGTGCTGTGGGGCTACACTAGTTCATTTAGCAGGTCCTGATCTGGCATGCTATATGGCTGTGGGCTACACTAGTTCATTAGCAGGTCCTGATCTGGCTATACATGTGGCTGTGGGCTACCTAGTTCATTTAGAGGTCCTGATCGGCTATGCCATGTGGCTGTGGGCTACACTAGTTTCATTTAGCAGGTCCTGATCTGCTATGCCATGTGGCTGTGGCTACACTAGTTTCATTTAGCAGGTCCTGATCTGGCTATGCCATGTGCTGTGGGCTACACTAGTTCATTTAGCAGGTCCTGATCTGGCTATGCCATATGTCTGTGGGCTCACCTAGTTCATTTAGCAGGTCCTGACATGGCTATGCCTATGGCTGTGGGCACACTAGTTCATTTAGCAGGTCCTGATCTGGCTATGCCATGTGGCTGTGGCTACACTAGTTCATCTTTAGCAGTCCTGATCTGGCTATGCCATTGGCTGTGGGCTACACTATTTCATTTAGAGGTCTCTGATCTGGCTATGCCATATGGCTGTGGGCTACACTAGTTCATTAGCAGGTCCTGATCTGGCTAGCTATGGCTGTGGGCTACACTAGTTCATTTAGCAGGTCCGATCTGGCTATGCCATATGGCTGTGGGCTACACTATTCATTAGCTGTCCTGATCTGGCTATGCCATATGGCTAGTGGCTACACTAGTTCATTTAGCAGGTCCTGATCTGGCTATGCCATATGGCTGTGGGCTACACTATTTCATATTAGCAGGTCCTGATCTGGCTATGCATCATGGCTGTGGGCTACACTAGTTCATTTAGCAGGTCCTGATCTGGCTATGCCATGTGGCTGTGGGCTACACTAGTTAATATAGCAGGTCCTGATCTGGCTATGCCATGTGGCTGTGGGCTACACAAATTCATTTAGTTGAAATTATCTTCCATATAATTGGGTGGCATTATTTAATATTATTTTATAGTATGAAGAATACACCTGAACAAAGCTGAATAAAATAGAAGGGATATTTTCTCCAAAGGGAGAGCGAATATGCAGTTATTCTGTGTGTTGAGCGGGTTAACAAATAAATAGGTATTCCTATATGCTTAATGTAGAGTTATTAATGATGTAACTTTAGTTGTTCTATAAACGTCGGGGTATATGCTTCGATTTTTAATACATTCTAAGGCTGAATGATGAGACTAATGATGATTTGATTTAAAAAAAAAGTCTAACTTTGTTTTAATTGATAATTGATAATTGATCTCGTTAATTGATAATTCATCTTGTTAATTGATAACTGATTGTTTAATTGATCTTGTTGGTCTCTCTTTCTGGGAGTAATGCAGGTTAAGGTCTTTCCAATCAGTCCATCATTCGGTTAATGGACTGAGCTCCACTGGCTCTTACTGGAAGCTTTAGTTTCAACCAGGGGACAACAACCACGCCCCGATCAAATTGGTAGCAGTTGATGCTACTCTTCAATAACGCAGACCCCAAAGCAAATCAGAGGGGAAAAAATATGTTTATTCAAAGAGGACACATCATAGATGTTATGCTGAGAGGTAGAAGTTCATTCTCCCCTGTCCTCAGTGATTCTCTCCTGTGATTCTCTCCTGTGATTCTCTCCTGTGATTCTCTCCTGAGTGATTCTCTCCTGAGTGATTCTCTCCTAGTGATTCTCTCCTAGTGATTCTCTCCTCAGTGATTCTCTCCTGTGATTCTCCCCTGAGTGATTCTCTCCTGAGTGATTCTCTCCCGTGATTCTCTCCTGTGATTCTCCCCTGAGTGATTCTCTCCTGAATGATTCTCTCCTCAGTGATTCTCTCCTGAGTGATTCTCTCCTGAGTGATTTTCTCCTGAGTGATTCTGTTCTCAGTGATTCTCTACTGAGTGATTCCCTCCTGAGTGATTCTCTCCTGAGTGATTTTCTCCTGAGATTCTCTCCTAAGTGATTCTCTCCTAAGTGATTCTCTCCTGAGTGATTCTCTCCTGTGATTCTCTCCTCAGTGATTCTCTCCTCAGTGATTCTCTCCTGAGTGATTCTCTCCTGAGTGATTCTCTCCTCAGTGATTCTCTCCTGAGTGATTCTCTCCTCAGTGATTCTCTCCTGAGTGATTCTCTCCTCAGTGATTCTATCCTGAGTGATTCTCTCCTCAATGATTCTCTCCTGTGATTCTCTCCTCAGTGATTCTATCCTGAGTGATTCTATCCTGAGTGATTCTCTCCTCAGTGATTCTATCCTGAATGATTCTCTCCTCAGTGATTCTCTCCTCAGTGATTCGCTCCTGAGTGATTCTCTCCTTAGTGATTCTCTCCTGAGATTCTCTCCTTCATGATTCTCCTCCTACAGTGATTCTCTCCTCTGGATTCCTCCTCATTGATTCTATACTGAGTGAATTCTCTCCTCAATGTTTCTCTCCTGAGTGATGTCTCTCCTCAGTGATTCTCATCCTGAGTGATTTCTCTCCTCAGTGATTCTATCCTCTGATTCTCCTCCTCAGGTTCTCTCCTGTGTTCGCTATCCTCAGTGATTCGTATCCCTGAGTGATTCTATCCTGAGTGATTCTCTCCTCAGTGATTCTATCCTGAATGATTCTCTCCTCAGTGATTCTCTCCTCAGTGATTCGCTCCTGAGTGATTCTCTCCTTAGTGATTCTCTCCTGAGATTCTCTCCTCAGTGATTCTCTCCTCAGTGATTCGAAAGGAAGGTGGATAATCCGTCTGTGGTAGATAGGAAAATGGAGCGAAGGGGGGGGGGGGGGGAGTGAGTGATGTGGGGTGGGATCCGGAGGGGGAGGAAAGGTAGAAGGGGGGAGAAGGAGGGGTGCAGAAATGAAGGGAGCGGGGGAAGGGGAGGGGAGCGTAGCATGAGGGGGGAGGGGAGGGAGAGGAGGGGAAAGAGAGAGGAGAGAGAAGGAGAGAGAGGAGAGAAAGAGAGGAGAGAGAAGAGGCGAGAGGGAGAGAGAGGAAGAGGAGGAGGGGGGAGGGGGAGGGGAGCGGGTGAAGGTGGAGTAGGAGGGAAGAGGAAGAAGGGGAAGGGGGAAGAAGG
>NW_024061145.1:152542-157542 GCF_016432855.1 Salvelinus namaycush
ACCTTTAGTTTGGTTTATAGCAACACAATACCTTTATATTGGTTATAACAACACAATACTTAATTTGGGTTTATAAGACATTTATTTTGGGTTATAACAACACATATCTTTAGTTTGGGGTTATAAACCTTTAGTTTGGGTTGTTAACACACAATACCTTTCGTTTGGGTTGATAAGACCCTTAGTTTGGGTTATAAGATCTTTAGTTTGGATTATAACAACACTAAATACCCTTTAGTTTGGTTATAAGACCTTTAGTTTGGGTTATAACACACAATCACCTTTAGTTTGGGTTATAAGACTTTAGTTTGGGGTTTAACAAACCCACACTTATACGTTTAGTTTGGTTATAAGACCTTTAGTTTGGTTATAACAACACATACCTTATGTTTGGGTCTAAGACCTTTAGTTTGGGTTATACAACACAATAACCTTTAGTTTGGGGTTATAACAACACCATACCTTTAGTTTTGGGTTATAGACCTTAGTTTTGGGTTATAACAACACAATACCTTTAGTTTTGTGGTTATAGACCTTTAGTTTGGGTTATAAAAGAAAAACCCAAACAACAATACCCTTTAGTTTTGGTTATAAGCCCTTTATTTTTGGGTTATAACACACAATACCTTTAGTTTTTGGGTTTATAACACACAATACCTTTAGTTTGGGTTATAAACACAATACCTTTTAGTTTGGTTATAACAACACAATACTTTAAGTTTGTTTTAAGACCTTTAGTTTGGGTTATAACACACAATACCTTGTGTTGTGTTATAAGACCTTTAGTTGGGTTATAACAACACAATACCTTTAGTTTGGGTTATAAGACCTTTAGTTTGGGTTATAAGACCTTTAGTTTGGGTTATAACAACACAATACCTTTAGTTTGGGTTATAAGACCTTTAGTTTGGGTTATAACAACACACTACCTTTAGTTTGGGTTATAAGACTATAGTTTGTGTTTATAGAACCTTTAGTTTGGGTCTAACTACCATACCTTTAGTTGGGTTATAAGAACCTTTAGTTTGGTTATAACACACAATACCTTTAGTTTGGGTTATCCGACCTTTAAGTTTGTGGTCATAACAACACATACCTTTAGTTTGGGTTTATAACAACACAATACATTAGTTGGTTATAACAACACAATCCTTTTAAGTTTGGGTTATAAGACCTTTAGTTGGGTTATAACATACACAATACTTTAGTTTGGGTTATAAGACCTTTAGTTTGGGTATACAAACACAAATCCCTTTAGTTTGGGTTATAAGACCTTTAGTTTGGTTTACTAACAAAGCTTAGTTATAAGGCCTTAGTTTGGGTTATAACAATACCTTTAGTTTGGGTATAAACACACATACTTTGTTTGGGTTATAACGACACTTTAGTTTTGGGTTTAACAACAACTACCTTTAGTTTGTGTTATACAACACAATACCTTTAGTTGTTTCGAATACTTGTTGTATAAGTCCTTGTTTGGTTATAACAACTACATAGCTTTAGTTTGGTTATCACCTTTTAGTTTGGGTTATAACAACACCAATACCTTAGTTTGGGTCTATAATAACTCCTTAGTTTGGTGTTATAAGGACCTTTAGTTTGGATACATAACAACACAATACCACTTTAGTCTGGTGTTATAAACAACACATACCTTTAGTTTGGGTTATAACAACACAATACCTTTAGTTGGGTTATAAGACCTTTAGTTTGGTCTGTGATAAACACATCAATACTTGTAGTTTGGGTTATAATACATTAGTTTTTGTGTCAACGTTGGTATAACAGCAACACAATACCTTTAGTTGTGGTATAACAACACAATACCTTTAGTTTAGGGTTATAAACACAATGACCTTTAGTTTGCGGTTATAAGATACCTTTAGTTTGGGTATAGCTGTGGCACACAATAACCTTTAGATTGGGTTATAACAACACAATACCTTAAATTGGGTCTTCAAGACCTTTAGTTGGGTTTATAAAACACAATAGCTTTAGTTTGGGTTATAAGACCTTTAGTTTTGGTTATACAACAACAAACCTTAGTTTGGTTATAAGACCCTTAGTTGTTTTCTTTTTTTGGTTAAATAAATCTTTAGTTGGTTTGATTATAACAAAAATCAGGATACCTTAGTTGGGTTTATAGAACCTTTAGTTTGTGGGTTATAAACAACAACACATACGTCTTTAGTTGGGTTATAAGACTTTAGTTTGGGTATAAACAACACACTACGTTTAGTGTGGGTTATAAGACCTTTAGTTGGGTTATAACAACACAATACCTTTAGTTTGGGTTATAAGACCTTTAGTTTGGGTTATAACAACACAATACCTTTAGTTTGGGTTATAACAACACAATACCTTTAGTTTGGGTTATAAGACCTTTAGTTTGGGTTATAACAACACAATACCTTTAGTTTGGGTTATAAGGACCTTTTAGTTTGGGTTATACACAACCAATCATTGTTATAAACCTTTAGTTGGGTTTATAAACCAACCTTTAGTTTGGTGTTATAAACAACACAATACCTTTATTGTTTAAAACCTGTTGGTTATAACACACAATTACCTTTAGTTTTGTTGTTATAACAAACACCATAACTTTAGTTTGTGTTAGTAAGACCATTTAGTTGGGTTATACAACACAAACCTTCTAGTTTTGTGTTAGTAGACCCTTATAGTTGGGTTATAATAACACAATACCTTTATTTGGGTTATAAGACACTTCTAGTGTTGGTTATAAGACCATTAAGTTTGGGTTATAACAACACAATCCTTTGTTTGGGTTATAAGACCTTTAGTTTGGGTTATAACACACATACCTTTAGTTTGGGGTATAAGACCTTTATTTTGGTTATAGACCTTAGTTTGGTCATAACAACACAATACCTTTAGTTTGGGTTTAAGACCTTTAGTTGGGTTATAACAACACAATACCTTTGTTTTGGTTATAAGACCTTTAGTTTATGGGTCATAACAACCAACCTTTAGTTTGGGTTATAACAACACAATACCTTTAGTTTGGGTTATAACAACACATACCTTTAGTTTGGGTTATAAGACCTTTAGTTTGGGTTATAACAACACAATACCTTTAGTTTGGGTTATAAGACCTTTAGTTTGGGTTATAACAACACAATACCTTTAGTTTGGGTTATAAGACCTTTAGTTTTGGTTTATAACAACACAATACTTTAGTTTGGGTTATAAGACCTTTAGTTTGGGTTATAACAACACAATACCTTTAGTTTGGGTTATAATACCTTTAGTTTGGGTTATAACAACACAATACCTTTAGTTTGGGTTATAACAACACAATACCTTTAGTTTGGGTTATAAGACCTTTAGTTTGGGTTATAACAACACAATACCTTTAGTTTGGGTTATAACAACACAATACCTTTAGTTTGGGTTATAAGACCTTTAGTTTGGGTTATAAGACCTTTAGTTTGGGTTATAACAACACAATACCTTTAGTTTGGGTTATAAGACCTTTAGTTTGGGTTATAACAACACAATACCTTTAGTTTGGGTTATAAGACCTTTAGTTTGGGTTATAACAACACAATACCTTTAGTTTGGGTTATAACAACACATTACCTTTAGTTTGGGTTATAACAACACAATACCTTTAGTTTGGGTTATAACAACACAATACCTTTAGTTTGTGTTATAACAACACAATACCTTTAGTTTGGGTTATAAGACCTTTAGTTTGGGTTATAACAACACAATAGCTTTAGTTTGGGTTATAAGACCTTTAGTTTGGGTTATAACAACACAATACCTTTAGTTTGGGTTATAATACCCTTAGTTTGGGTTATAAGACCTTTAGTTTGGATTATAACAACACAATACCTTTAGTTTGGGTTATAACAACACAATACCTTTAGTTTGGGTTATAACAACACAATACCTTTAGTTTGGGTTATAATACCTTTAGTTTGGGTTATAATACCTTTAGTTTGGGTTATAACAACACAATACCTTTAGTTTGGGTTATAACAACACAATACCTTTAGTTTGGGTTATAACAACACAATACCTTTAGTTTGGGTTATAATACCTTTAGTTTGGGTTATAAGACCTTTAGTTTGGGTTATAACAACACAATACCTTTAGATTGGGTTAGAAACAACACAATACCTTTAGTTTGGGTTATAAGACCTTTAGTTTGGGTTATAACAACACAATAGCTTTAGTTTGGGTTATAAGACCTTTAGTTTGGGTTATAACAACACAATACCTTTAGTTTGGGTTATAAGACCCTTAGTTTGGGTTATAAGACCTTTAGTTTGGATTATAACAACACAATACCTTTAGTTTGGGTTATAAGACCTTTAGTTTGGGTTATAACAAGCAATACTTTAGTTTGGGTATAACACACAATAACCTTTAGTTTGGGTTATAACAACACAATACCTTTAGTTTGGGGTTATAAGACCTTTAGTTTGGGTTATAACAACACAATACCTTTAGTTTGGGTTATAAGACCTTTAGTTTGGGTTATAACAACACAATACCTTTAGTTTGGGTTATAAGACCTTTAGTTTGGGTTATAACAACACAATACCTTTAGTTTGGGTTATAAGACCTTTAGTTTGGGTTATAAGACCTTTAGTTTGGGTTATAACAACACAATACCTTTAGTTTGGGTTATAACAACACAATACCTTTAGTTTGGGTTATAAGACCTTTAGTTTGGGTTATAACAACACAATACCTTTAGTTTGGGTTATAAGACCTTTAGTTTGGGTTATAACAACACAATACCTTTAGTTTGGGTTATAAGACCTTTAGTTTGGGTTATAACAACACAATACCTTTAGTTTGGGTTATAACAACACAATACCTTTAGTTTGGGTTATAACAACACAATACCTTTAGTTTGGGTTATAAGACCTTTAGTTTGGGTTATAACAACACAATACCTTTAGTTTGGGTTATAAGACCTTTAGTTTGGGTTATAACAACACAATACCTTTAGTTTGGGTTTAAGA
>NW_024061145.1:170042-182542 GCF_016432855.1 Salvelinus namaycush
GAGAGAGAGAGAGAGAGAGAGAGAGAGAGAGAGAGAGAGAGAGAGAGAGAGAGAGAGAGGGAAAGAGAGGGAAAGAGAGGGAAAGAGAGAGAGAAAGAGAGGGAAAGAGAGAGAGAGAGAGAGAGCTGGAGAGAGAGAGAGCAGGAGAGAGAGAGAAAGAGAGGGAGAGAAAAAGAGAGAGAGAAAGAGAGAGAGGGGGGAAGAGAAAGAGAGGGAGACAGAGAGAAAGAGAGAGAGAGCTGGAGAGAGAGAGAGAGAAAAACAGAAAGAGAGAGAGAGAGAGAGAGAAAAAGAGAGAGAGAAAGAGAGAGAGAGAGAGAAAGGGAGAGAGAGAGAGACAGAGAGAGGGAGAGAGAGGAAGATAGAGAGAGCTGGAGAGAGAGAGAGAGAGAAAGAGAGAGAGAGAGAAAGAGCGAGAGAGACAGAGAGAGGGAAACAGAGAGAAACAGAGAGATGGAGAGAGAGAGAGAGAAAGAGAGAGAGACAGAGAGAGAGAGAGAGAGAGAGAGAGAGAGAGAGCTGGAGAGACAGCCTGTGGGCACAGAAAACCCAACACACCATAGATAGCAGTTTTTGCGGGGGGAATGCAGATATTTCTTTTGTTACTCGCTGGAGGAAGGAGAAAGAGGACATTTTAACTATATTCTAATGATCTTGTCTTTTTTTTGTATTGAGTCTAAGCGTGTGTCTGAAATAGAACCCTATTGTCTGTGCCTTAACCAGGGCCCACAGAGTGCTATTCGGGATTCATCCTATGTCTTTCTTTAGGCTAAATGGAGCCCAAAAACTACATAGACAATAGTGGGCCAGAGCACATAGACTCTGGTCAAAAGTAGTGCCCTATCAACCAGCCACGTCTTTATTCAGACTAAATGGAGCCAACAAACTACTTAGAGAATAGTGGGCCAGAGCACATAGACTCTGGTCAAAAGTAGTGCCCTATCAACCAGCCACGTCTTTATTCAGACTAAATGGAGCCAACAAACTACTTAGAGAATAGTGGGACAGAGCACATAGACTCTGGTCAAAAGTAGTGCCCTATCAACCAGTTCTCACAGTCTCACCTCAGAATTAGACGTTTATCCATGTTTCTCAAACGTCAACTTTTCATAAGTTGTTCCAAACGTCAAATTTTGAAGTGTTTATTAAGATAAAGATCAGGCATTTTAACTGAGATATATATTTTTTTAACGTTTAGCCATTATCTCCAAATTGGTGAAGGTTGAGGGTTAAGGCTTAAAAATAACAAATATCAAAAACAACTTCGTATTGTTGGATTTCAACGAGAGGCAGATGTTAGCAAAACTGCCTTAGCAAAACTGTCTTAGCAAAACTGCCTTAGCAAAACCACCTTAGGAAACCTGCCTTAGCAAAACCACCTTAGGAAAACTGCCTTAGCAAAACCACCTTAGCAAAACCACCTTAGGAAAACCACCTTAGCAAAACCACCTTAGCAAAACCGGATTAGCAAAACCACCTTAGCAAAACCGCCTTAGCAAAACCCACCTTAGCAAAACCGGATTAGCAAAACCACCTTAGCAAAACTGCCTTAGCAAAACCACCTTAGCAAAACCGGATTAGCAAAACCCACCTTAGCAAAACCACCTTAGCAAAACCATCTTAGCAAAACCACCTTAGCAAAACTGCATTAGCAAAACCACCTTAGCAAAACCACCTTAGCAAAACCACCTTAGCAAAACCACCTTAGCAAAACCGCCTTAGCAAAACTGCCTTAGCAAAACCACCTTAGCAAAACCGGATTAGCAAAACTGCCTTAGCAAAACCCACCTTAGCAAAACCGGATTAGCAAAACTGCCTTAGCAAAACCCACCTTAGCAAAACCGGATTAGCAAAACTGCCTTAGCAAAACTGCCTTAGCAAAACCCACCTTAGAAAAACTGCCTTAGCAAAACCACCTTAGCAAAACCACCTTAGCAAAACCGGATTAGCAAAACTGCCTTAGCAAAACCACCTTAGAAAAACTGCCTTAGCAAAACCACTTTAGCAAAACTGCCTTAGCAAAACTGCCTTAGCAAAACCACTTTAGCAAAACTGCCTTAGCAAAACCCACCTTAGCAAACCCACCTTAGCAAAACTGCCTTAGCAAAACTGCCTTAGCAAAACCACCTTAGCAAAACTGCCTTAGCAAAACCGCCTTAGCAAAACCGGATTAGCAAAACTGCCTTAGCAAAACTGCCTTAGCAAAACCCACCTTAGCAAAACCCACCTTAGCAAAACCGGATTAGCAAAACTGCCTTAGCAAAACCACCTTAGCAAAACTGCCTTAGCAAAACTGCCTTAGCAAAACCCACCTTAGCTAAACTGAAAACCTACTTGAAGTTAACAGCGCTCACTGTTGCCCCCTAGTGGTCAGTTTCCACGTCCTCAGACATGGATGGATGTCGAATACTGACTTGTGTCACGGGTGACCTGGCTGTGCTATATAGGGTATATAGGGTACTATTTTGGCTGAAGTCTTTCTGTGTTGGAGTCTAAATGTGTCCCATCAGCTGACTGCTTCCTCTATCAGGATCCCATTAATCATGTAGGTCTTCATGACTGTGTCCTAGTAATTCATTAGCTTTTACTCAGACACCCAGATCACACGCAAACACACACACACACACACACCTAGGGATAGATTACTCTGTACTGTGGATATGAATGGTAAGAGGAGAGACACTTATCTCTCAATAGCTCTCAATTTATTTCTCTCTATCCCCTTTCTTTCTCTCTCTATCCCCTTTCGCTCTCTCACTCGCCCCTCAAATCTCCTCTCTCTTCCTCTGTGTTTCTCTGTTTCTTTCTGTTTCTCTCTCTGTCTCTTTCTGTCTGTCTCTTTCTGTCTCTCTGTTTATTTCTGTTTCTCTCTCTCTGTCTCTCTCTGTCTCTTTCTGTCTCTCTGTTTCTTTCAGTTTCTCTCTTTCTGTCTCTCTCTCTCTCTCTTTCTCTTTCTGTCTCTCTTTCTGTCTCTCTCTCTCTCTCTCTCTCTCGCTCTCTCGCTCTCTCTCTCTATATATATATATCTCCACTCTCTCTCTCTCTCTCTCTCTCTCTTGTTTGCTCTATTTTCTGAAGTAGAAGAAACCCCCAGAACAGAACAAGCTAACCTAAAAACAGATAGTTAGTTATTCTGACCAACATATCACAGGCTGCTGCTTTTGGAGTACGTCGTTAGCACGACGTTAGCGTGCGCCGTAATCAAATGAGATCAGGTTAGCCAGGCGCGAGGGGTCATAATGCTAACGCTAACGCAGGTCTAATTGATCATTACACAATCACTCTAGTCACTAACAAAACCTAATTGCCGATATAGCCATGGCGCTAATCACACACAATCAGAGGTCAAGTGTGCTACGCTTGGTGTGTGTGTGTGTGTGTCTCTGTATCTGTGTGTGTGTGCTCCATCATCACTAATTAAATATAAGCCGTTTGATGACATCCTCTCGAGCGAGACAAAGGTGTTGATTGGGCTGGCTTGCAAGCGAGCGTGTGTCTATTTAAGATAAAGATATCTGTGTTTTCCACATGGGCTGAGTCTCAATCCACGACCCTTATCTGACTATGTCTCCCTCCCACATGGGCTGAGTCTCAATCCCAACCCGTATCTGACAATGTCGCCCTCCCACATGGGCTGCATCTCAATCCCAACCCGTATTTGACTATGTTGCCCTTCCACATGGGCTGAGTCTCAATCCCAACCTGTACCTAACTATGTCTCCCTTCCACATTGGCTACATCTCAATCCCAACCCGTATCTGACTATGTCTCCCTTCCACATGGGCTGAGTCTCAATCCCAACCCGTATTTGACTATGTTGCCCTTCCACATGGGCTGAGTCTCAATCCCAACCCGTACCTGACTATGTCTCCCTTCCACATGGGCTGAGTCTCAATCCCAACCCGTATCTGACTATGTCTCCCTTCCACATGGGCTGAGTCTCAATCCCAACCCGTATCTGACTATGTCTCCCTTCCACATGGGCTGAGTCTCAATCCCAACTCGTATCTATGATCACGTCCTTCCACATGGGCTGAGTCTCAATCCCAACTCGTATCTGACTATGTCTCCCTTCCACATGGGCTGAGTCTCAATCCCAACCCGTATCTGACTATGTCGCCCTTCCACATGGGCTGAGTCTCAATCCCAACCCTTATCTGACTATGTCTCCCTTCCACATGGGCTGAGTCTCAATCCCAACCCTTATCTGACTATGTCTCCCTTCCACATGGGCTGAGTCTCAATCCCAACTCGTATCTGACTATGTCGCCCTCCCACATGGGCTGAGTCTCAATCCCAACTCGTATCTGACTATGTCTCCCTTCCACATGGGCTGAGTCTCAATCCCAACTCGTATCTGACTATGTCTCCCTTCCACATGGGCTGAGTCTCAATCCCAACCCGTATCTGACTATGTCTCCCTTCCACATGGGCTGAGTCTCAATCCCAACCCATATCTGAGTATGTCACCCTTCCACATGGGCTGAGTGTTTTGGACCCCCAAGCTGCTGATGGCATGCAGCTGTCACGACTTCCGCCGAAGTCGGCTCCTCTCCTTGTCCGGGCGGCGATCGGCGGTCGACGTCACCGGCTTTCTAGCCATCGCAGCTCCATTTTTCATGTATCCATTTGTTTTGTCTTTTTCGCTGCACACCTGGTTTTTATTCCCCCAATCAATCCATATGTATTTAGTCCTCTGTTCCCCATCATGTCTTTGTGTAGGATTGTTTTGTGTTACGTGGTGTTTGTTCGCGTAAAGCTAGTTTATTCCGTTTTTTTTTTGTTACACGAAGATTGTTACTTTGTTAACTTTACTCTAGTTGTGTCTATTTTTTGCGCCATATCTCTTTTGTCTAGTTTTTTGCGATGGAGGTTTTCGATGCAGCTGCTTCCTACTGTTATGCTCTCCTGCCAAATCGAGTGTCACAAACTCTCTGCTCTCCTGCACCTGACTTCTCCACCAGCAGCGCCCAGCCATAACAGCAGCCTGTCGTTTTTGTCGTCATACTTCATAACGACACGTTTGACGTCGGACGACAACAGAATGTTCATGACGTCACAGCGACAACTGTCAAGAGACAATAGAATGTTCATGACGTCACAGCGACAACTGTCAAGAGACAACAGAATGTTCATGACGTCACAGCGACAACTGTCAAGAGACAATAGAATGTCCATGACGTCACAGCGACAACTGTCAAGAGACAGAGTATAAACCAGCCTTGAAACCTTTAGCTGTTTAGTACACTACCGTACTCCTTCTGTTTAGCACATGGCCTCACATGTGAATCCTTAAAGAGATGGGTGGGGCTAAGGCTTAAGAGGGTGATAACGGTAGTGAATGGGTGAGGACAAAGAACAGCTAGTAGGTTTACCGAAACAAAGGCCATTTTCTCAAAACTGGGGTTACAAGTTTATCAACTTTCAAAACAAGAATTACTTTCACATTGTTCCTCAACTGCAGTGTATGATATTCAATTTTCCAGCTCTGAGTCTCTACTTTTATCCAATATAAGACTGAATTGAGCCGGTTGTTCACAAACACACACACAAACACACAAAAACCCTGTGGTGGTGACAGACTGGAGGGTTATGTGTGTGTGTCCTCCATCAACTAAACAGATCATCTCTGGACTGACTCACTGTTCTGACGTAAAGCCTTCAACTAAACAGATCATCTCTGGACTGACTCACTGTTCTGACATAAAGCCTTCAACTAAACAGATCATCTCTGGACTGACTCACTGTTCTGACATAAAGCCTTCAACTAAACAGATCATCTCTGGACTGACTCACTGTTCTGACGTAAAGCCTTCAACTAAACAGATCATCTCTGGACTGACTCACTGTTCTGACGTAAAGCCTTCAACTAAACAGATCATCTCTGGACTGACTCACTGTTCTGACATAAAGCCTTCAACTAAACAGATCATCTCTGGACTGACTCACTGTTCTGACATAAAGCCTTCAACTAAACAGATCATCTCTGGACTGACTCACTGTTCTGACGTAAAGCCTTCAACTAAACAGATCATCTCTGGACTGACTCACTGTTCTGACATAAAGCCTTCAACTAAACAGATCATCTCTGGACTGACTCACTGTTCTGACATAAAGCCTTCAACTAAACAGATCATCTCTGGACTGACTCACTGTTCTGACGTAAAGCCTTCAACTAAACAGATCATCTCTGGACTGACTCACTGTTCGGACATAAAGCCTTCAACTAAACAGATCATCTCTGGACTGACTCACTGTTCTGACATAAAGCCTTCAACTAAACAGATCATCTCTGGACTGACTCACTGTTCTGACATAAAGCCTTCAACTAAACAGATCATCTCTGGACTGACTCACTGTTCTGACATAAAGCCTTCAACTAAACAGATCATCTCTGGACTGACTCACTGTTCTGACATAAAGCCTTCAACTAAACAGATCATCTCTGGACTGACTCACTGTTCTGACATAAAGCCTTCAACTAAACAGATCATCTCTGGACTGACTGCACACAGCCGGTGTCTCAACAGTCCTCTTCCCAGCTGAGTTCTGTGGCTATGGCCTCGAGACATGGCAGAGGCCGGATCATTCCGGCGATTGTGATAGGGAGTTCGATGGTCGAGGCATATATCTGTACCTGGGGCAGACTTTGTGTTTTCCTGGGGCATGTCATGGTTCACGTCGGGGTCAAAGTTCAGGATATCACCAGGTTTCTTCCCGAGGCTGTGAGTCAGTCATCTGGGGTTGGTACTGTCATGGTTCACGTGGGGGTCAAAGTTCAGGATATCACCAGGTTTCTTCCTCAGGCTGTGAGTCAGTCCCCGGGGCTGGTACTGTCAGGGTTCACGTGGGGGTCAAAGTTCAGGATATCACCAGGTTTCTTCCCGAGGCTGTGAGTCAGTCACCTGGGGGCCTGGTACTGTCATGGTTCACGTGGGGGTCAAAGTTCAGGATATCACCAGGTTTCTTCCTCAGGCTGTGAGTCAGTCCCCGGGGCTGGTACTGTCATGGTTCATGTGGAGGTCAAAGTTCAGGATATCTCCAGGTTTCTTCCTGAGGCTGTGAGTCAGTCACCGGGGGCTGGTACTGTCATGGTTCACGTGGGGGTCAAAGTTCAGGATATCACCAGGTTTCTTCCCGAGGCTGTGAGTCAGTCACCTGGGGTTGGTACTGTCATGGTTCACGTGGGGGTCAAAGTTCAGGATATCACCAGGTTTCTTCCTCAGGCTGTGAGTCAGTCCCCGGGGCTGGTACTGTCATGGTTCACGTGGGGGTCAAAGTTCAGGATATCACCAGGTTTCTTCCTCAGGCTGTGAGTCAGTCCCCGGGGCTGGTACTGTCATGGTTCATGTGGAGGTCAAAGTTCAGGATATCTCCAGGTTTCTTCCTGAGGCTGTGAGTCAGTCACCGGGGGCTGGTACTGTCATGGTTCACGTGGTGGTCATATTTCAGGATATCTCCAGGTTTCTTCCTCAGGCTGTGAGTCAGTCACCTGGGGCTGGTACTGTCATGGTTCACGTGGGGGTCAAAGTTCAGGATATCACCAGGTTTCTTCCTCAGGCTGTGAGTCAGTCCCCGGGGCTGGTACTGTCATGGTTCATGTGGAGGTCAAAGTTCAGGATATCTCCAGGTTTCTTCCTGAGGCTGTGAGTCAGTCACCGGGGGCTGGTACTGTCATGGTTCACGTGGTGGTCATATTTCAGGATATCTCCAGGTTTCTTCCTCAGGCTGTGAGTCAGTCACCTGGGGCTGGTACTGTCATGGTTCACGTGGCTGTCAAATGACATTATGAAGGGCAGCTCAGAACAGCTGAAGATGGATTTTAAAGAACTGATTGGGTCACTACTTTACACCAACAAAACGCCCAATAATATCTCTCCCTCTGACCTCCCTAAATCGTGGCATCGAACAGTTCAGCAGACTTTTATCCCTCCATAACTGGCTACGAGACTATTACAGCTCTGTGGGTGTAACATTTATTGACACCTTATGGAAACTAAGCTCGTACTATAAGGAGGACGGGATCCACCCAAATCGTTTGGGTTCCTGCATCTTTTCACAGCATTATAAGGCTGTGTTGAGACAATGACTTGTCAATGATCCAAGCCCAGCTCAGTTAATCCCTACCATTGTGTCTCTGAGTTGTTATAATGCTTCAGCAAATGTACATTATCCCAGGGGGGCGATGGAAGACACAATGTAAGTAACCTAATTTATGTCCCTCTTACTGCCCTGAATGCCTCTGCTGATCCTACAGCTTTTGTATGAAGCAATCGTATACCTATGAACCAGTGTGATACTGTTAGCACTAAGGTGGTGTGCCCTAGCAGGAAGTCCACTGTGTGCAGCTCACGCTGAACTAATAAAAAAGAACCTGAGCATGTCTACCTCTGCTATGCTTCCCAGTAAAGCAAGACAATCAATCAAGCATTACAGAAAAGTGTTAAAAATAACCCACTTTAACATATGTACCCTAAGAAACAAGGTTCAATATATATATATAACTTGCTAGTAACAGATGACGTTCATATTCTGACTATAACTGAAACTCACTTACCTTTGATGATACAGTGGTAGCAATATGTTGTTATAACATCTACAGAAAAGACAGGAATACCAAAGGTGGAGGTGTTGCTGTTAATATTCAAAACCACATTCCTGTAAATATTACAGAGGATCTCATGTTAAATACTGTTGAAGTAATATGGCTACAGGTTCATCTGCCTCACCTAAAGCCCATTCTGGTGAGAAGCTGCTACAGACCACCAAGTGCTAACAGTCAGTATCTGGATAATATGTGTGAAAATCCTTGATAATGTATGTGATATCAACAGAGAGGTCTACTTTCTGCGTGATTTAAATATTGACTGGCTTTTCATCAGGCTGCCCAGTCAAGAGGAAGATTCAAACTGTAACTAGTGGCTGTAACTAGTGGCTGTAACTAGTGGCTGTAACTAGCGGCTGTAACTAGCGGCTGTAACTAGCGGCTGTAACTAGCGGCTGTAACTAGCGGCTGTAACTAGCGGCTGTAACTAGCGGCTGTAACTAGCGGCTGTAACTAGCGGCTGTAACTAGTGGCTGTAACTAGCGGCTGTAACTAGTGGCTGGTTCAGGTTATCATTCAACCAACCCGGGTAGATGCAAACAGGAATGAAATCCTCAACGTGCATCGATCAAATCTTTACTAATGCTAAAATATTTTTTTTTAAAGCAGTATCCACATCCATTGGACGTTCCAAAGGCTGAATATTATGTATAAGAGGTCATAAAATAAGCTTTGTAGTGATTCCTATGTTTATTTTTTAAATAAAATGTAATCTTTATTTAACTAGGCAAGTCAGTTTTAAGAACAAATTCTTATTTACAATGACGGACTACACCGGCCAAACCCGGACGATGCTGGGACAATTGTGCGCCGCCCTATGGGATTCCCAATCACGACCGGTTGTGATACAGCCTGGAATGGAACCAGGGTGTGTAGTGACACCTCTAGTACTGAGATGCAGTGTCTTAGACCACTGTGATACAGCCTGGAATGGAACCAGGGTGTCTGTAGTGACTCCTCTAGCACTGAGATGCAGTGTCTTAGACCGCTGAACCAGGGTCTGTAGTGACTCCTCTAGCACTGAGATGCAGTGTCTTAGACCGCTGAACCAGGGTCTGTAGTGACTCCTCTAGCACTGAGATGCAGTGTCTTAGACCGCTGTGCCACTCGACAGCCCATGTTGTCGGTGTGCAGAATGTTTGTTGGTGTCTAATGATGTGTAATAACGAGCAACCAGACGCTGCACTTGACACATTAATGAAACTGCTTCATCCCAGTTACTAATAAGCACCCGTTAAGAAAATGACTGTAAAAACTATTAAATCCCCCGTGGATTGATGAGGAATCATGTAGAAAAAATGTATGATTGAGAGCGATGTGGCAAAAAGGAACGGCAAATAACTCTGGCTGCACAACCGATTGGCAAACGTACTTCAAGTTGACAAATCATGTGACTAAACTGACTAAAAAGAGAAGAAGAAACTACACTATGAAACAAAGATAAATGATATAAAGAACGACAGTAAAAAAAATCTTTGCAGCAACTTTCAATGTTATTCTGTGAAAAAAGGCAAACTCAGCTCCATCATTAATGATGAGAATGAGAAAAGCTCGTTCATCTTTAATGATTTTTTTCCCCCGTTGGCAATGATTAGCAAACTTAGGGATGACATGCCAGCAACAAATGATGACACTACACATCCATTGTATATCTGACCAAATTATGAAAGACAAGAATTGTACTTTTGAATTCCGTAAAGTCAGTGTGGAAGAGGTGAAAAATATATTGTTGTCTATCAACAATGACAAGCCACCGAGGGTCTGACAATCTGGATGGAAAATTACTGAGGATAATAGCGGACGATATTGCCACTCCTATTGGTCACATCTTCAATCTAAGCCTACAGGAAGTGTGCTTCCTCAGGCCTGGAGGGAAGCTGAAGTCATTCCGCTACCTAAGAATAGTAAAGCCCCCTTTACTGGCTCAAATAGCCCACCAATCAGCCTGTTACCAACCCTCAGTAAACTATTGGAAAAAATGTGTTTGACCTGAAACAATGTTATTTTACAGTAAACAGATTGACAACAGACGTTCAGCTTATAGGGAAGGACAATCAACAAGCACAGCGCTTAACACAAATGACTGATGATTGGCTGAGAGAAATTGATGATAAAACGATTGTGGGGGGGCTGTCTTGTTAGACTTCAGTGTGTCTTTTGACATAGATCAAATAGAAAATAAAATTGTATTTGTCACATGATCCGAATAGAACAGGTGTAGACCTTACCGTAAAATGCTGAATAGAACAGGTGTAGACCTTACCGTAAAATGCTGAATAGAACAGGTGTAGACCTTACCGTAAAATGCTGAATAGAACAGGTGTAGACCTTACCGTAAAATGCTGAATAGAACAGGTGTAGACCTTACCGTAAAATGCTGAATAGAACAGGTGTAGACCTTACCGTAAAATGCTGAATAGAACAGGTGTAAACCTTACCGTAAAATGCTTACTTACAAGCTTATTAAACTTATTAACCAACAATGCAGTTTTAAGAAAATACCTAAAAAAAGTAAGAAATAAAAGCAACAAATAATTAAAGAGCAGCAGTGAAATAACAATAGTGAGACTATGTAGCGGCACAGAGTCAATGTGGCGTGTCACGGCTTTCGTCTTCCTCCTCGTCTGAGGAGGAAAATTAGAAGGATCGGAGGACCAATATGCAGCGTGGTATGTGTTCATCTTGTTTTTAATAGAAAGAGAACACTTTACGAAACTAATACAAAAACAATAAACGACGACCGTGAAGCTAAATAACAAATAGTGCTGACACTAAACACTACACATGGACAATCACCCACAACCCACAATACAAAACAGGCTACCTAAATATGGTTCCCAATAAGAGACAACGCAAAACACCTGCCTCTGATTGAGAACCATATCAGGCCAAACACATAGAAATAGACAAACCAGACATACAACATAGAATGCCCACTCAGATCACACCCTGACCAAACAAAACATAGAAACATACAAAGCAAACTATGGACACGGGGGCACCGGTTAGTCGAGTTGATTGAGGTAATATGTACATGTAGCCTAGTATAGAGGTCCTTGATGGCAGGAAGCTCGGTCCCAGTGATGTACTGGGCCGTACGCACTTCCCTCTCTAGTGCCTTGTGGTTGGAGGCCAAGCAGTTACCAAACCAGGCAGTGATGCAACTGGGTCAGGATGCTCTCGATGGTGCAGCTGTAGAACCTTTTGAGGATCTGAGGACCCATGCCAAATCGTTTCAGTCTCCTGAGGGGGAATATGTTTTGTCGTGCCCTCTTCACGACTGTCTTGGTGTGCTTGGACCATGTTAGTTTGTTGGTGATGTGGACGCCAAGGAACTTGAAGCTCTCATCCTGCTTCACTACAGCCCCGTCGATGAGAATGGGGGCGTGCTCTGTCCTCCTTTTCCTGTAGTCCACAGCCTCCTCCACTACAGCCCCGTCGATGAGAATGGGGGCGTGCTCTGTCCTCCTCTTCCTGTAGTCTACAGCCTCCTCCACTACAGCCCCGTCGATGAGAATGGGGGCGTGCTCTGTCCTCCTCTTCCTGTAGTCCACAGCCTCCTCCACTATGGCCCCGTCGATGAGAATGGGGGCGTGCTCTGTCCTCCTCTTCCTGTAGTCCACAACCTCCTCCACTACAGCCCCGTCGATGAGAATGGGGGCGTGCTCTGTCCTCCTCTTCCTGTAGTCTACAACCTCCTCCACTACAGCCCCGTCGATGAGAATGGGGGCGTGCTCTGTCCTCCTCTTCCTGTAGTCCACAGCCTCCTCCACTACAGCCCCGTCGATGAGAATGGGGGCGTGCTCTGTCCTCCTCTTCCTGTAGTCTACAACCTCCTCCACTACAGCCCCGTCGATGAGAATGGGGGCGTGCTCTGTCCTCCTCTTCCTGTAGT
>NW_024061145.1:187542-190666 GCF_016432855.1 Salvelinus namaycush
TAGCATACACATACAGAAGCATAGAGCTATCTAGCTAGCATACACACACAGAAGCGTAGAGCTATCTAGCTAGCATACACACACAGAAACATAGAGCTATCTAGCTAACATACACACACAGAAGAATAGAGCTATCTAGCTAGCATACACATACAGAAACATAGAGCTATCTAGCTAACATACACATACAGAAGCATAGAGCTATCTAGCTAACAAACACACAAACAGAAGCATAGAGCTATCTAGCTAACATACACATACAGAAGCATAGAGCTATCTAGCTAACATACACAAACAGAAGAATAGAGCTATCTAGCTAGCATACACACACAGAAGAATAGAGCTATCTAGCTAGCATACACACACAGAAGAATAGAGCTATCTAGCTAGCATACACACACAGAAGCATAGAGCTATCTAACTAGCATACACATACAGAAGAATAGAGCTATCTAGCTAGCATACACACACAGAAGCATAGAGCTATCTAGCTAGCATACACACACAGAAGCATAGAGCTATCTAGCTAGCATACACACACAGAAGCATAGAGCTATCTAGCTAGCATACACATACAGAAGAATAGAGCTATCTAGCTAACAAACACACACAGAAGAATAGAGCTATCTAGCTAGCATACACATACAGAAGCATAGAGCTATCTAGCTAACATACACATACAGAAGCATAGAGCTATCTAGCTAGCATACACATACAGAAGCATAGAGCTATCTAGCTAACATACACATACAGAAGCATAGAGCTATCTAGCTAACATACACACACAGAAGAATAGAGCTATCTAGCTAGCATACACATACAGAAGCTAGAACGCTTCTAGCTAGCATACACAGAACAGAAGCGTAGAGCTATCTAGCTAGCATACACCACAACAGAAACATAGAGCTATTGAGCTAACATACACACACAGAAGAAAGAGCTAATCTAGTAGCATACACATACAGAACATAGAGCTATCTAGTACAATACACATACAGAAGCATAGAGCTATCTAGCTAACATACCAAACAGAAGAATAGAGCTATCTAGCTAGCATACCACACAGAAGAATCGAGTATCTATCTAGCATACACACACACGAAAGCATAGAAGCTACTAAACTGGCATACCCATACAGAAGAATAGAGCTATCTAGCTAGCATACACACACAGAAGCACTAGAGCTATCTATCTACATACACACACGAAGCATAAGATATCTAGCTAGCACTACACACACAGAAGCATGAGCTATTAGCTAGCATACACATACAGAAGATAGAGCTATCTAGCTAACAAACACACACAGAAAATAGAGCTATCTAAGCTAGCATACATACAGAAGCATAGAGCTGATCTAGCTAACATACACATACAGAACATAGAGCTATCTAGCAGCTTACACATACAGAAGCATAGAGCTAATAGCTAACATACACATACAGAGCATAGAGCTATCTACTAACATACACACCACAGAAGAATAGAGCTATCTAGCTAGCATACACATACAGAAGCATAGAGCTATCTAGCTAGCATACACACACAGAAGCGTAGAGCTATCTAGCTAGCATACACACACAGAAGCGTAGAGCTATCTAGCTAACATACACACACAGAAGCGTAGAGCTATCTAGCTAGCATACACACACAGAAACATAGAGCTATCTAGCTAGCATACACATACAGGCAATATACTAACACATAAACATACTGCTGCCGACTAGGGTTGAATGGCGGGAAACCGGTTACCGAGAGGTACCACCCAAAACACCTCCCATGTTCTCAGGATAAATAACTGCAAGAAACTGGTAAATTATAATTAAATTATTTATATGAACAGCACGATGTGAAATGGAACTGTTAAATTATATGTTGTCTTCTCTACGGCTTCTCTGCTCTCCGCATGATGAATTGTCAACGCTGACAGCCCATTTCAGGGTGGAGGGACAGACAGCCCATCTCAGGGTGGAGGGACAGACAGCCCATTTCAGGGTGGAGGGACAGACAGCCCATCTCAGCATGGAGGGACAGACAGCCATCTCCATCATGGGGGACAGACAGCCATATCAGGGTGGAGGGACAGACATAGGGGACCACATGCCATCAGTGGTGGAGGGACAGACGCATCAGTGAGCGAGCCCTCATAGGGTAGGAGGGACAGACAGCCCATCTCAGGGTGGAGAGACAGACAGCCATCTTCAGGTGGAGTGAACAGACAGCCCATCTCAGGGTGGAGAGACAGACAGCCCATCTCAGGGTGGAGAGACAGACAGCCCATTTCAGGGTGGAGGGACAGACAGCCCATCTCAGGGTGGAGAGACAGACAGCCCATCTCAGGGTGGAGGGACAGAAAACCAATCTCAGGGTGGAGACAGCCCATCTCAGGGTGGAGGGACAGACAGCCCATCTCAGGGTGGAGGGACAGACAGCCCATCTCAGGGTGGAAGGACAGACAGCCCATCTCAGGGTGGAGGACAGACAGCCCTCTCAGGGTGGAGGACAGACAGCCCATCTCAGGGTGGAGGGACAGACAGCCCATCTTCAGGTGGGGACAGACAGGCCATCTCAGGGTGGAGGGACAGACAGCCCATCTCATTATGGAGGGACAGACAGCCCATCTCATTATGGAGGGACAGACAGCCCATCTCAGGGTGGAGGGACAGACAGCCCATCTCAGTATGGACGGACCAACAGCCCATCTCAGTATGGAGTGCAGTTCACAATACATTTAGACCTATCATCTCATTGTGGTAACTTTGTTTTTTGTGAACTGCTCTCCATACTGATTCCATATTATGGCAAGAACAGCTTAAAATAAGCAAAGCGAAACGACAGTCCGTCATTACATTAAGATACGAATTTCAGTCAATCCGGAAAAATTTCAAGGAACTTTGAAAGTCTTCAAATGCAGTCGCGAAAATGACCCAACAGTCCAGTATCCCCTCCTCTCTCTAGAAGCATTTGTGGTGCCCTGGCCCCATAGGTGCATCGTAAGGATCCCTCCCTGGTCATCAATGTAGCCAACCGATGTAGAGAGGAAAGTACCTTAGCGGATTTTAATCTCAAGATCGTGTGGTCCAGAGATGACAATTCTACCATCCTATTGCAAATGCCTGGGGTT